>NC_048585.1:58249889-58257389 GCF_013265735.2 Oncorhynchus mykiss | reverse complement strand
CCCAAAAAAAAAAACGAGAACGTGGCTATTTCCTGAGGACCTGTTTTTGATTGAAGACAGTGGCAAGCCAAAAACTAAAACATAATTCAAGACCCCACCATGCTCCATGTTCCAGAGCTTCAGATTTCACAAAAAAAAGGATCTTCCTAGAAATGATTTATGATTTATACTGTAGTCTAGTCACATCAGGACAAAACGAGCAAACACTTTTTCCTCACTCTCCACAGAACGTCAGTGTTTTCCTCCTCATTGAAAAAATGTGAGTTTGTCGAAGTAGCAGTAGCATTAAGCAGCTATATTCTATTCGATGTCAACATTTCAGAACGTAGATTAAATGTTGACGCTGTGTTGAGTTCCATCGGTCCAATCTAAAGGTCACCTATCAGATAGTCAGCGAATGTTATTTACTCTAATCTTCTTTCAGAGCAGCTGAGCTGTTCAGGTTGTCTGTTAGAAATGTCATGTCAAACCGTCCTATGTTTGTCAAGTCTGATATTTCCCTGGTATTTTCATCTCTTTCTCTCTCTTCTCTCTCTTTCTCTACAGACTACAGACTATGGGCTACAGACTACAGACTATGGGCTACAGACTACAGACTATGGGCTACAGACTACAGACTATGGGCTACAGACTACAGACTGCGGACTATGGGCTACAGACTACAGACTATGGGCTACAGACTACAGACTGCGGACTATGGGCTACAGACTACAGACTATGGGCTACAGACTACAGACTATGGGCTACAGACTACAGACTGGGCTACGGACTACAGACTGAGGACTATAGGCTACAGACTACAGACTGAGGACTATGGGCTACAGACTACAGACTGAGGACTATGGGCTACAGACTACAGACTGCGGACTATAGGCTACGGACAACAGACTATGGGCTACAGACTACAGACTATGGGCTACAGACTACAGACTGAGGACTATGGGCTACAGACTACAGACTATGGGCTACAGACTACAGACTATGGGCTACAGACTACAGACTGCGGACTATGGGCTACAGACTACAGACTATGGGCTACAGACTACAGACTGCGGACTATGGGCTACAGACTACAGACTATGGGCTACAGACTACAGACTATGGGCTACAGACTACAGACTGGGCTACGGACTACAGACTGAGGACTATAGGCTACAGACTACAGACTGAGGACTATGGGCTACAGACTACAGACTGAGGACTATGGGCTACAGACTACAGACTGCGGACTATAGGCTACGGACAACAGACTATGGGCTACAGACTACAGACTATGGGCTACAGACTACAGACTGAGGACTATGGGCTACAGACTACAGACTGAGGACTATTGGCTACAGACTACAGACTGAGGACTATGGGCTACAGACTACAGACTGAGAACTATGGGCTACAGACTACAGACTGCGGACTATAGGCTACGGACTACAGACTATGGGCTACGGACTACAGACTATAGGCTACGGACTACAGACTATGGGCTACAGACTACAGACTGCGGACTATAGGCTATGGAATACAGAATATGGGCTACGGACTACAGACTGTTGGCTACGAACTACAGACTATGGGCTACAGACTACAGACTGCGGACTATGGGCTACGGACTACAGACTGAGGACTATGGGCTACGGACTACAGACTATGGGCTACAGACTACAGACTGAGGACTATGGGCTACGGACTACAGACTATGGGCTACGGACTACAGACTATGGGCTACGGACTACAGACTATGGGCTACAGACTGCAGACTATGGGCTACAGACTGTGGACTATGGACTACGGCCTACAGACTATGGGCTACGGACTACAGACTATGGGCTACAGACTGCGGACTATGGGCTATGGACTACAGACTATGGGCTGCAGACTACAGACTATGGGCTACAGACTACAGACTGCGGACTATGGGCTACGGACTACAGAGTATGGGCTACGGACTACAGACTATGGGCTACAGACTGCGGACTATGGGCTACAGACTGAGGACTATGGGCTATGGACTACAGATTATGGGCTGCGGACTACAGACTATGGGCTACGGACTACAGACTGCGGACTATGGGCTACGGACTTCAGAGTATGGGCTACGGACTACAGACTATGGGCTACAGACTGCGGACTATGGGCTACAGACTGAGGACTATGGGCTATGGACTACAGATTATGGGCTACGGACTACAGACTATGGGCTACGGACTACAGACTACAGACTGCGGACTATGGGCTACGGACTACAGACTGCAGACTACGGACTATGGGATACGGTCTACAGACTGCAGACTATGGACTACGGACTACAGCCTGCGGACTATGGGCTACGGACTACAGCCTGCGGACTATGGGCTACGGACTACAGACTGCGGACTATAGGCTACGGACTACAGCCTGCGGACTATGGGCTACGGACTACAGACTGCGGACTATAGGCTAGTTACTATGGGCTACGGACTACAGACTGCGCACTATGGGCTACGGACTACAGACTGCGGACTATGGGCTATGGACTACAGACTGCGGACTACAGACTGCGGACTACGGGCTACGGACTACAGACTGCGGACTATAGGCTACGGACTACAGACTGCGGACAATGGGCTACAGACTGCGGACTGTGGGCTACGGACTACAGACTGCGGACTATAGGCTACGGACTACGGACTACAGACTGCGGACTATAGGCTACGGACTACAGACTGCGGACTATAGGCTACGGACTACAGACTGTGAAAAAACATCTCTTCTTTCTTTATTGAGGATCAAATGATGCCGTTGTAAAAGACAGGGAGTAAAAAAGAGGGAGTAAAAAAGGAAAGAAAGAGAGTGAGGGAGGGAGAGAATAAGAGGGAGAGAAGAAGAGGGAGAGAGGAAGGGAGGGAGAGAAGAAGAAGAGGGAGAGAAGAAGAGGGAGAGAACGAAAGAAAGAGAGGGAGGGAGGGAGGGAGGGAGAGAAGAAGAGGGAGAGAACGAAAGAGAGGGAGGGAGGGAGAGAAGAAGAGGGAGAGAACGAAAGAAAGAGAGTGAGGGAGGGAGAGAAGAAGAGGGAGAGAATGAAAGAAAGAGAGTGAGGGAGGGAGGGAGAGAAGAAGAGGGAGAGAACGAAAGAAAGAGAGTGAGGGAGGGAGGGAGAGAAGAAGAGGGAGAGAACGAAAGAAAGCGAGAGATAGGGAGATCATGTTTCATTAGGAACCAAAAGTCTCACTGATGAATAATACAACAGGACCTCCAGGATAACATGGAGATTGGGATCATCATTTTCACGCCGCCTGTATCGGCTTGCACGTCCCTGAGCGAGGATGCAGTATCGTATCACTGTTACTTGGCCCCATACACTGCGAAATACAAGGACTACAAGCATGGGAATCCTAGCCTGATTCCCAGATCTGTTTGGGCTGTCTTGCCTAACTCCTAGGTCATGCCTCATTGTCATGCGCAATAACATTCAGTGGTGTGACTATGACCTAGGAGTTGGCAAGACATGTCCAAACAGATCTGGGACTCTAGACGTCTACAGCACAATCAAAACATAAGGCATTTGTGCTTTAATATCCTGGCATTTGACATTACGATCTTTTGTGGCGAAACATGGCAAATGTCACCTATCTCTCCAGTGGTCCCAAACAGATCCATGCACCTTTGTTGTGGGGTGACCTTTCTTTCGGAGCAATGGAATAATGGAATGATGTAATAATGGAATGATGTAATAATGGAATGATGGAATGATGGAATAATAGAATGATGGAATAATAGAATGATGGAATAATGGAATGATGGAATAATAGAATGATGGAATAATAGAATGATGGAATAATGGAATGATGTAATAATGGAATGATGGAATGATGGAATGATGGAATAATAGAATGATGGAATAATAGAATGATGGAATAATGGAATGATGGAATAATAGAATGATGGAATAATGGAATGATGGAATAATGGAATGATGGAATAATAGAATGATGGAATAATAGAATGATGGAATAATGGAATGATGTAATAATGGAATGATGGAATAATGGAATGATGTAATAATGGAATGATGGAATAATAGAATGATGGAATAATGGAATGATGGAATAATGGAATGATGTAATAATGGAATGATGGAATAATAGAATGATGGAATAATAGAATGATGGAATAATAGAATGATGTAATAATAGAATGATGGAATAATAGAATGATGGAATAATGGAATGATGGAATAATAGAATGATGGAATAATAGAATGATGTAATAATGGAATGATGGAATAATAGAATGATGGAATAATGGAATGATGGAATAATGGAATGATGGAATAATAGAATGATGGAATAATAGAATGATGGAATAATGGAATGATGGAATAATGGAATGATGGAATAATAGAATGATGGAATAATAGAATGATGGAATAATGGAATGATGTAATAATGGAATGATGGAATAATGGAATGATGGAATGATGGAATGATGGAATAATAGAATGATGTAATAATGGAATGATGGAATAATGGAATGATGGAATAATGGAATGATGGAATAATGGAATGATGGAATAATGGAATGATGGAATAATAGAATGATGTAATAATGGAATGATGGAATAATGGAATGATGGAATAATGGAATGATGGAATAATGGAATGATGGAATAATAGAATGATGGAATAATAGAATGATGGAATAATGGAATGATGTAATAATGGAATGATGGAATAATGGAATGATGGAATAATGGAATGATGGAATAATGGAATGATGGAATAATAGAATGATGGAATAATGGAATGATGGAATAATGGAATGATGGAATAATGGAATGATGGAATAATAGAATGATGGAATAATGGAATAATGGAATAATAGAATGATGGAATAATAGAATGATGGAATAATAGAATGATGGAATAATGGAATGATGGAATGATGGAATAATGGAATGATGGAATAATGGAATGATGGAATAATAGAATGATGGAATAATAGAATGATGGAATAATGGAATGATGGAATGATGGAATAATGGAATGATGGAATAATGGAATGATGGAATAATGGAATGATGGAATGATGGAATAATGGAATGATGGAATAATAGAATGATGGAATAATAGAATGATGGAATAATGGAATGATGGAATGATGGAATAATGGAATGATGGAATAATGGAATGATGGAATAATGGAATGATGGAATGATGGAATAATGGAATGATGGAATAATGGAATGATGGAATAATGGAATGATGGAATGATGGAATAATGGAATGATGGAATAATAGAATGATGGAATGATGGAATAATGGAATGATGGAATAATGGAATGATGGAATAATGGAATGATGGAATAATGGAATGATGGAATGATGGAATAATGGAATGATGGAATAATAGAATGATGGAATGATGGAATAATGGAATGATGGAATAATGGAATGATGGAATAATGGAATGATGGAATAATGGAATGATGGAATAATAGAATGATGGAATAATGGAATGATGGAATAATGGAATGATGGAATAATGGAATGATGGAATAATGGAATGATGGAATAATAGAATGATGGAATAATAGAATGATGGAATAATGGAATAATGGAATGATGGAATAATGGAATGATGGAATAATGGAATGATGGAATAATAGAATGATGGAATAATAGAATGATGGAATAATGGAATAATGGAATGATGGAATAATGGAATGATGGAATAATGGAATGATGGAATAATGGAATGATGGAATAATGGAATGATGGAATAATGGAATGATGGAATAATAGAATGATGGAATAATGGAATGATGGAATAATGGAATGATGGAATAATAGAATGATGGAATAATAGAATGATGGAATAATGGAATAATGGAATGATGGAATAATGGAATGATGGAATAATGGAATGATGGAATAATGGAATGATGGAATAATGGAATGATGGAATAATGGAATAATAGAATGATGGAATAATGGAATGATGTAATAATGGAATGATGGAATAATGGAATGATGTAATAATGGAATGATGGAATAATGGAATGATGGAATAATGGAATGATGGAATAATGGAATGATGGAATAATAGAATGATGGAATAATGGAATGATGGAATGATGGAATGATGGAATGATGGAATGATGGAATAATAGAATGATGGAATAATAGAATGATGGAATAATGGAATGATGTAATAATGGAATGATGGAATAATGGAATGATGGAATAATGGAATGATGGAATAATGGAATGATGGAATAATGGAATGATGGAATAATGGAATGATGGAATAATAGAATGATGTAATAATGGAATGATGGAATAATGGAATGATGGAATAATGGAATAATGGAATAATGGAATGATGGAATAATAGAATGATGGAATAATAGAATGATGGAATAATAGAATGATGGAATAATGGAATGATGGAATAATGGAATAATAGAATGATGGAATAATGGAATGATGGAATAATGGAATGATGGAATAATGGAATAATAGAATGATGGAATAATAGAATGATGGAATAATAGAATGATGGAATAATAGAATGATGGAATAATGGAATGATGGAATAATGGAATGATGGAATAATGGAATGATGGAATAATAGAATGATGGAATAATGGAATGATGGAATAATAGAATGATGGAATAATAGAATGATGGAATAATAGAATGATGGAATAATGGAATGATGGAATAATGGAATGATGGAATAATGGAATGATGGAATAATGGAATGATGGAATAATGGAATGATGGAATAATGGAATGATGGAATAATGGAATGATGGAATAATGGAATGATGGAATAATGGAATAATAGAATGATGGAATAATAGAATGATGGAATAATGGAATAATGGAATGATGGAATAATGGAATGATGGAATAATGGAATGATGGAATAATAGAATGATGGAATAATGGAATGATGGAATAATAGAATGATGGAATAATGGAATGATGGAATAATGGAATGATGGAATAATAGAATGATGGAATAATAGAATGATGGAATAATGGAATAATGGAATGATGGAATAATGGAATGATGGAATGATGGAATAATGGAATGATGGAATAATGGAATGATGTAATAATGGAATGATGGAATAATGGAATGATGGAATAATGGAATGATGGAATAATGGAATGATGTAATAATGGAATGATGGAATAATGGAATGATGTAATAATGGAATGATGGAATAATAGAATGATGTAATAATGGAATGATGGAATAATGGAATGATGGAATAATGGAATGATGTAATAATGGAATGATGGAATAATGGAATGATGTAATAATGGAATGATGGAATAATAGAATGATGTAATAATGGAATGATGGAATAATGGAATGATGGAATAATAGAATGATGGAATAATAGAATGATGGAATAATAGAATGATGGAATAATGGAATGATGGAATAATAGAATGATGGAATAATAGAATGATGGAATAATGGAATGATGGAATAATAGAATGATGGAAT
>NC_048585.1:58219889-58237389 GCF_013265735.2 Oncorhynchus mykiss | reverse complement strand
TACATGTGTGTGTGGACAACAAGGACAACATTGATTTTTGTCTCTCACATGACCAAGCATGATAATATATATCTACCCACAAGTCATTTAATGTATTCAGGGAAATACTAAAAGAGGCTATAAATTAGCAACACATGAATTCTCAGAACTCCAGAATTTGCTCTTGGCTCCTGTCGGGTTATTCTTGCCTGGTAACAACCCAATGACAGAGGATGTGTGGAGATGAGTGTGGGCCGTGAATGTGGCTGTCTGCTTTATCATTAAGCGTTCGGCTCTTTAAAAGGAAACACGTGACTCGAGAGTCTAGAACGTTCAACAGGAAGAGGAACCGAAACATCTATCTTCCCCTGTCACGTGACCTGGGTCTTTTTTTTTACCCCCAGTGACCCAGATATAATTGACTGTGGTGGTGGTGTGGGTTAACTGTTATGGGTTAACCCTAAACCTAACCTCCAGACCACTCAAACCCAAACAGTAACCCCCCCCCCCCCCCCCCCTTGGACCGCAGGAACCAAGATAACACATTAGGAGAAGAGTGGGAGATCCCCCCCCCCCCCCCCCATGACTTACCTGTTCCTAGCTTTACTCCTCGTTAGAATCAGAAGCTTACCTCTACTATATGACTTCATGATATGACTACAGAGATGAAACTGAATAAAAGAGACGAAACTGGATGTAAGAGATTACACTGGATAAAAGTGTTTTTAATCAGAGTCTATGAAGTTAGGGGAAATTGTTGACGTGCTTTCAGCTTCTTACTGACGCAATGTCATTTCCAGACAGTTGGCCAATATTTAAAGTGAGGCACAAGTGGCTGCATTGGTAATTACATCATTTGACAGCCATTTAGAGTCGATTTGGAGCCGTGTGCAAATGAGACTGGTAGGAAAGGGCAGCGGGGTGTTTTATTGGCCTGGTGGCGGTGTTGAAGAGTTCTGACAAAAGTCATGACAAACGTTCTCTAAATGGCGATTCGGTGTAAACGAAAGAAGAAAAGTGTCATGACACTGTGATGGCGATGGAAAGAAACATTTTTATAACACACAGACAGAAAACAAGAGTGAATCTATGAGTCTTGCTGTTCATGGTGTACACCGAGACACCCTCCTCGACAGAGCAGTAAAATTGCCAACCAATTTCCTTCTTTTTTCTCTCTCTCTCTCTCTCTCCGTCTCTCTCTCTCTCTCTCTCTCTCTCTCTCTCTCTCTCTCTCTCTCTCTCTCTCTCTCTCTCTCTCTCTCTCTCTCTCTCTCTCTCTCTCTCTCTCTCTCTCTCTCTCTCTCTCTCTCTCTCTGTCTCTCTCTCTCTCTCTCTCTCTCTCTCTCTCTCTCTCTCTCTCAATTCAATTCAATTCAATTCAAGGGCTTTATTGGCATGGGAAACGTGTTAACATTGCCAAAGCAAGTGAGGTAGATAATATATAAAGTGAATATATAAAATGAAATAAACAATAAAAAATTAACAGTACACATTACACTGTTTCTGCTCAAGTGCCCCCAAGTAGCAACCTGACATTCTTCATATAAAAGGAGCCTCTCTGTTTGTAGGTGTTGATGAGCTCCTGCGGTTTCCTAGGCATTTATTTACACTAGACACTTTCCCAGGTGGCATGTCATTTTGTTACACACGCCTGAAACATGGCAAAGGCATTGTGTGTGTAACATGTTGTGTGTAGGCTTGGCTTTTCTTCCATCGACATCATGTGATGAGACAGACACGAGGGCTCTTAAGATTGTCAGGGAGCGTTTTCACTGACAATTGATTTGTACGTCCTCTCCATGCATGAGCGCAACCCATCGCTTCTGACGTTCATATAGATTAGCTTATTTCACAGTCTGACGGGCAGACCAAAGCCTTTTAAATAGCCAAGAATTATAATTTATGCACAATATAAGCTTGTTTTCCGAATAAATTAATTGGATGTTGGTGTGTTTTGTGGCGGAGGCACCAGGGCCACGAAAGCAACACCGGACGGACAATGCCGTGTGACATCGTCCGTGGCCCGTTGTGACGAAATTTTCCCAAGGACAGCCAGCTCAGGTCAAAGGTCAACAGGAAGTTTGTGTTCCGTGCTTCTTAGAGGCAGGAAAAAAAAAAACAGAACCGCAGTTTCTCACAAAAATAAAGAAGTTTAATGCGACTGCAGTGACAACGCAGGCAGAACATCTCTGATTTGTTAAATCCTCTGTTGCTGTTTTCATCTTGACGCGCGTGCGGCGTTACTGTGCAGGAAAGCTCCATTCAAAATAGAGTTGCGTTCAGACTCAAAAGCCCTCGTCTACGTGTGTGTTGAGAAATAGAAGCCCATACGGTAGCTAGCTTGATAAGAGAGAAAATACACCCTTTCACTGAAAACCCCGAAGCTTTTAAATGAATGGCAGAGAAATCTGCAGTTCTACGACGGAAACATTCCAACCTCGCTTGTGATATTTAGGTCGCTATGGTAACACGATTCAAAGGCAACTGGAACTCTCCATACAACGCTAATTGTTTGGATTTCATGGAAAAGACCAGTGCATCAGTAGGCATTCGGCCCACTCTGTATAGCACTCAACAGACCTAAATCGGTACCTAATGACGCGGCCTGTAGCCGCCTGTCTCGTGGAAGGATGTTTGAGCTCACCCTCGGCACACAAAAGGGTTGTCGGAATTAAAAATAAAAATCAAATCCTTGTAAAAAGATGCTAATCTTTTTTTCTCCGAGCGTACATGCACTGATCGTCCTGGAGCAACACCAAGTGAAGCTCTGGCGTTGAGTCACTGAAATACATCAAGGATGGAGCGAGTATTGTACATTTCTACTGATTAGACAGAGCCATTTGTCCAAACCCAGGACATGTTGTGTTGCAGTGTACCAGCTGGTCACTAATGAAACATTGGATCTATAGGAACCTTTTTTTCTCTGCGTCAATACCCAGAATCCATTTATCACAAGATGCAGGCCTATAGGATTTAGTGTCCCATATAAACATTGTTATGGTATAGTACAGTATGTTTGACTCTCTCCCTCCCCCTCTCTCCCCCTCTCTCTCCCCCTCCCTCCCTCCCTCCCTCTCCCTCCCCCTCCCTCTCTCTCTCTCCCTTATCATCACAGGATCACTGCTTCTACCACGGGCATGTAAGAGGACACATGGACTCCTGGGCCGCCCTTAGCACATGTTCAGGAGTGAGGTACGTAAAAATAAAAAACCACACAAAAAAAAAAACATTTGATTTTCATCATCATTTCTAACCTGTTCTTGGATTTTCAGTCTCTTGGTAGACGTTTCCCTGTTTAGGCACTGATTCAGAATCAGCTTGACTTTTACGAAATCCTAACCTTAATCATTAGTTGTAAGAAATGCAAAAAACTGACCTTAGTTCAATGTCTAGAGGCACCTTCCAGCTGGAGTAAATTCTGTCATGTTTCTCCAAATTATCCATAAGAGGGGAATAACAAAGTTCCACCTCAAACACCCAGAATTCAGTCTGATATTTATTTTATTTTACATAACTCTGTTGCTGGATTTAGACTACCCCAGGCAAGCAGTGTGAGTTTTTCATAAAACTCGCTGGCTAATTCAATTCCTCAAATCGTATTTTTTCGGCGATACAGACGGCAGTTTAGAGAGTCTTTAAATTTTCCCTGCCTCAGAACAGAATTTAATAGGAAGCTTCTTGCATATCAAATGCTTTGAAATTGGAGCTCTCCTGTGGGAAAAATATGTCCCCTGTCGCCACCCGTACACCCTGAGAAATATATTCATGAATGCGATCCAGCCGAAGACCTCTAGTTTCTAGCTCAATCGCTCTTGATTAGAAATTAATTCCACAAGCCAGCTCAGTCTATCCTAGACTGATAACAGCGTTTCACACAAGTTTGTTCTCCAATAACAATAGTTTTATCTTGAGTATCACTGATACTCTTTATGTCTCTCAGACAGGCAAGAGGAGCTCATTTGTAGTGGCTGTTTGTCCTGGCTGAGGATGTAGCGAGATGCGATCAGTCACAGGTTAGAAGGAAACCGAAGAGACAGACAGACGTGAGGTGAAACCCGAGGACAGCAACTCAACAGAATGTAAATGTCTAACCTACACAGAGAATGTGAAGAAGAAAAACAACAAACTCAGTTGATCAAATAAAAACGTTCAGCAAAGGCCAGAGCTAAACTAAAGGGTGACACTTCAAACAGGATTCAAATCCGAAGGCCAATCACTTTATAAGGCCTACCAAAGACACTTCATAGAACAGTCATAAAGCGTTGGCATTGCTACAGAAAAGGGCGGCAAAGCGTTGAGCTCTATCACGTAATCATAGGCTTTATTACACTGGCTTGGTTTCCTTGGACACGGGACGTCACGAGGGCGTAGTTAAACGGGTACCTGGTAATGCTGATAAGGGAGGTCATACCCCCTGCTTTAGTCATATTAATGCTGATAAGGTAGGTCATACCCCCTGCTTTAGTCATATCAATGCTGATTAGGGAGGTCATACCCCCTGCTTTAGTCATATCAATGCTGATAAGGGAGGTCATACCCCCTGCTTTAGTCATATAAATGCTGATAAGGGAGGTCATACTGCCTGCTTTAGTCATATTAATGCTGATAAGGGAGGTCATACTGCCTGCTTTAGTCATATTAATGCTGATAAGGGAGGTCATACCGCCTGCTTTAGTCATATCAATGCTGATAAGGGAGGTCATACTGCCTGCTTTAGTCATATTAATGCTGATAAGGTAGGTCATACTGCCTGCTTTAGTCATTTTAATGCTGATAAGGGAGGTCATACCGCCTGCTTTAGTCATTAGAATGCTGATAAGGGAGGTCATACTGCCTGCTTTAGTCATATTAATGCTGATAAGGGAGGTCATAATGCCTGCTTTAGTCATTTTAATGCTGATAAGGGAGGTCATACTGCCTGCTTTAGTCATATTAATGCTGATAAGGGAGGTCATATCGCCTGCTTTAGTGATATTAATGCTGATAAGGGAGGTCATACCCCCTGCTTTAGCCATATTAATGCTGATAAGGGAGGTCATACCCCCTGCTTTAGTCATATCAATGCTGATAAGGGAGGTCATACCGCCTGCTTTAGTCATATCAATGCTGATAAGGGAGGTCATACTGCCTGCTTTAGCCATATTAATGCTGATAAGGTAGGTCATACTGCCTGCTTTAGTCATATTAATGCTGATAAGGGAGGTCATACCGCCTGCTTTAGTCATATTAATGCTGATAAGGTAGGTCATACTGCCTGCTTTAGTCATATCAATGCTGATAAGGGAGGTCATACTGCCTGCTTTAGCCATATTAATGCTGATAAGGTAGGTCATACTGCCTGCTTTAGTCATATCAATGCTGATAAGGGAGGTCATACCGCCTGCTTTAGTCATATCAATGCTGATAAGGGAGGTCATACTGCCTGCTTTAGTCATATTAATGCTGATAAGGTAGGTCATACTGCCTGCTTTAGTCATATTAATGCTGATAAGGGAGGTCATACCCCCTGCTTTAGTCATATTAATGCTGATAAGGGAGGTCATACCGCCTGCTTTAGTCATTTTAATGCTGATAAGGGAGATCATACTGCCTGCTTTAGTCATATTAATGCTGATAAGGGAGGTCATACCCCCTGCTTTAGTCATATCAATGCTGATAAGGGAGGTCATACCCCCTGCTTTAGTCATATTAATGCTGATAAGGGAGGTCATACCGCCTGCTTTAGTCATTTTAATGCTGATAAGGGAGGTCATACCCCCTGCTTTAGTCATTTTAATGCTGATAAGGGAGGTCATACCCCCTGCTTTAGTCATATCAATGCTGATAAGGGAGATCATACCCCCTGCTTTAGTCATATTAATGCTGATAAGGGAGGTCATACCGCCTGCTTTAGTCATTTTAATGCTGATAAGGCAGGTCATACCCCCTGCTTTAGTCATTTTAATGCTGATAAGGGAGGTCATACTGCCTGCTTTAGTCATATCAATGCTGATAAGGGAGGTCATACCCCCTGCTTTAGTCATATTAATGCTGATAAGGGAGGTCATACTGCCTGCTTTAGTCATTTTAATGCTGATAAGGGAGGTCATACCCCCTGCTTTAGTCATATTAATGCTGATAAGGGAGGTCATACCGCCTGCTTTAGTTATTTTAATGCTGATAAGGGAGGTCATACCCCCTGCTTTAGTTATATTAATGCTGATAAGGGAGGTCATACTGCCTGCTTTAGTCATTTTAATGCTGATAAGGGAGGTCATACTGCCTGCTTTAGTCATATCAATGCTGATAAGGGAGGTCATACCCCCTGCTTTAGTCATATTAATGCTGATAAGGGAGGTCATACCCCCTGCTTTAGTTATATTAATGCTGATAAGGGAGGTCATACTGCCTGCTTTAGTCATATTAATGCTGATAAGGGAGGTCATACTGCCTGCTTTAGCCATATTAATGCTGATAAGGTAGGTCATACTGCCTGCTTTAGTCATATCAATGCTGATAAGGGAGGTCATACCGCCTGCTTTAGTCATATCAATGCTGATAAGGGAGGTCATACTGCCTGCTTTAGTCATATTAATGCTGATAAGGTAGGTCATACTGCCTGCTTTAGTCATATTAATGCTGATAAGGGAGGTCATACCCCCTGCTTTAGCCATATTAATGCTGATAAGGTAGGTCATACCCCCTGCTTTAGTCATATTAATGCTGATAAGGGAGGTCATACCGCCTGCTTTAGTCATTTTAATGCTGATAAGGGAGGTCATACCCCCTGCTTTAGTCATATTAATGCTGATAAGGGAGGTCATACCCCCTGCTTTAGTCATATCAATGCTGATAAGGGAGGTCATACCCCCTGCTTTAGTCATTTTAATGCTGATAAGGGAGGTCATACCCCCTGCTTTAGTCATATCAATGCTGATAAGGGAGGTCATACCCCCTGCTTTAGTCATATTAATGCTGATAAGGGAGGTCATACCGCCTGCTTTAGTCATTTTAATGCTGATAAGGGAGGTCATACCCCCTGCTTTAGTCATATCAATGCTGATAAGGGAGGTCATACTGCCTGCTTTAGTCATATCAATGCTGATAAGGGAGGTCATACCCCCTCCCCTGCTTTAGTCATATCAATGCTGATAAGGGAGATCATACCCCCTGCTTTAGTCATATTAATGCTGATAAGGGAGGTCATACCGCCTGCTTTAGTCATTTTAATGCTGATAAGGCAGGTCATACCCCCTGCTTTAGTCATATCAATGCTGATAAGGGAGGTCATACCCCCTGCTTTAGTTATATTAATGCTGATAAGGGAGGTCATACTGCCTGCTTTAGTCATTTTAATGCTGATAAGGGAGGTCATATCGCCTGCTTTAGTGATATTAATGCTGATAAGGGAGGTCATACTGCCTGCTTTAGTCATATTAATGCTGATAAGGGAGGTTATAATGCCTGCTTTAGTCATTTTAATGCTGATAAGGGAGGTCATACTGCCTGCTTTAGTCATATTAATGCTGATAAGGGAGGTCATATCGCCTGCTTTAGTGATATTAATGCTGATAAGGGAGGTCATACCCCCTGCTTTAGCCATATTAATGCTGATAAGGGAGGTCATACCCCCTGCTTTAGTCATATCAATGCTGATAAGGGAGGTCATACCGCCTGCTTTAGTCATATCAATGCTGATAAGGGAGGTCATACTGCCTGCTTTAGCCATATTAATGCTGATAAGGTAGGTCATACTGCCTGCTTTAGTCATATTAATGCTGATAAGGGAGGTCATACCGCCTGCTTTAGTCATATTAATGCTGATAAGGTAGGTCATACTGCCTGCTTTAGTCATATCAATGCTGATAAGGGAGGTCATACTGCCTGCTTTAGCCATATTAATGCTGATAAGGTAGGTCATACTGCCTGCTTTAGTCATATCAATGCTGATAAGGGAGGTCATACCGCCTGCTTTAGTCATATCAATGCTGATAAGGGAGGTCATACTGCCTGCTTTAGTCATATTAATGCTGATAAGGTAGGTCATACTGCCTGCTTTAGTCATATTAATGCTGATAAGGGAGGTCATACCCCCTGCTTTAGTCATATTAATGCTGATAAGGGAGGTCATACCGCCTGCTTTAGTCATTTTAATGCTGATAAGGGAGATCATACTGCCTGCTTTAGTCATATTAATGCTGATAAGGGAGGTCATACCCCCTGCTTTAGTCATATCAATGCTGATAAGGGAGATCATACCCCCTGCTTTAGTCATATCAATGCTGATAAGGGAGGTCATACCGCCTGCTTTAGTCATTTTAATGCTGATAAGGCAGGTCATACCCCCTGCTTTAGTCATATCAATGCTGATAAGGGAGGTCATACCCCCTGCTTTAGTTATATTAATGCTGATAAGGGAGGTCATACTGCCTGCTTTAGTCATTTTAATGCTGATAAGGGAGGTCATACTGCCTGCTTTAGTCATATCAATGCTGATAAGGGAGGTCATACCCCCTGCTTTAGTCATTTTAATGCTGATAAGGTAGGTCATACTGCCTGCTTTAGTCATATTAATGCTGATAAGGGAGGTCATACCCCCTGCTTTAGTCATTTTAATGCTGATAAGGGAGGTCATACCCCCTGCTTTAGTCATATCAATGCTGATAAGGGAGATCATACCCCCTGCTTTAGTCATATTAATGCTGATAAGGGAGGTCATACCCCCTGCTTTAGTCATTTTAATGCTGATAAGGGAGGTCATACCCCCTGCTTTAGTCATATCAATGCTGATAAGGGAGATCATACCCCCTGCTTTAGTCATATTAATGCTGATAAGGGAGGTCATACCGCCTGCTTTAGTCATTTTAATGCTGATAAGGCAGGTCATACCCCCTGCTTTAGTCATATCAATGCTGATAAGGGAGGTCATACCCCCTGCTTTAGTTATATTAATGCTGATAAGGGAGGTCATACTGCCTGCTTTAGTCATTTTAATGCTGATAAGGGAGGTCATACTGCCTGCTTTAGTCATATCAATGCTGATAAGGGAGGTCATACCCCCTGCTTTAGTCATTTTAATGCTGATAAGGGAGGTCATACCCCCTGCTTTAGTCATATTAATGCTGATAAGGGAGGTCATACCGCCTGCTTTAGTCATATTAATGCTGATAAGGGAGGTCATACCCCCTGCTTTAGTTATATTAATGCTGATAAGGGAGGTCATACTGCCTGCTTTAGTCATTTTAATGCTGATAAGGGAGGTCATACCCCCTGCTTTAGTTATATTAATGCTGATAAGGGAGGTCATACTGCCTGCTTTAGTCATATTAATGCTGATAAGGGAGGTCATACTGCCTGCTTTAGCCATATTAATGCTGATAAGGTAGGTCATACTGCCTGCTTTAGTCATATCAATGCTGATAAGGGAGGTCATACCGCCTGCTTTAGTCATATCAATGCTGATAAGGGAGGTCATACTGCCTGCTTTAGTCATATTAATGCTGATAAGGTAGGTCATACTGCCTGCTTTAGTCATATTAATGCTGATAAGGGAGGTCATACCCCCTGCTTTAGCCATATTAATGCTGATAAGGTAGGTCATACCCCCTGCTTTAGTCATATTAATGCTGATAAGGGAGGTCATACCGCCTGCTTTAGTCATTTTAATGCTGATAAGGGAGATCATACTGCCTGCTTTAGTCATATTAATGCTGATAAGGGAGGTCATACCCCCTGCTTTAGTCATTTTAATGCTGATAAGGGAGGTCATACCCCCTGCTTTAGTCATATCAATGCTGATAAGGGAGGTCATACCCCCTGCTTTAGTCATATTAATGCTGATAAGGGAGGTCATACCCCCTGCTTTAGTCATATCAATGCTGATAAGGGAGGTCATACTGCCTGCTTTAGTCATATCAATGCTGATAAGGGAGGTCATACCCCCTCCCCTGCTTTAGTCATATCAATGCTGATAAGGGAGATCATACCCCCTGCTTTAGTCATATTAATGCTGATAAGGGAGGTCATACCGCCTGCTTTAGTCATTTTAATGCTGATAAGGCAGGTCATACCCCCTGCTTTAGTCATATCAATGCTGATAAGGGAGGTCATACCCCCTGCTTTAGTTATATTAATGCTGATAAGGGAGGTCATACTGCCTGCTTTAGTCATTTTAATGCTGATAAGGGAGGTCATACTGCCTGCTTTAGTCATATTAATGCTGATAAGGGAGGTCATAATGCCTGCTTTAGTCATTTTAATGCTGATAAGGGAGGTCATACTGCCTGCTTTAGTCATATTAATGCTGATAAGGGAGGTCATATCGCCTGCTTTAGTGATATTAATGCTGATAAGGGAGGTCATACCCCCTGCTTTAGCCATATTAATGCTGATAAGGGAGGTCATACCCCCTGCTTTAGTCATATCAATGCTGATAAGGGAGGTCATACCGCCTGCTTTAGTCATATCAATGCTGATAAGGGAGGTCATACTGCCTGCTTTAGCCATATTAATGCTGATAAGGTAGGTCATACTGCCTGCTTTAGTCATATTAATGCTGATAAGGGAGGTCATACCGCCTGCTTTAGTCATATTAATGCTGATAAGGTAGGTCATACTGCCTGCTTTAGTCATATCAATGCTGATAAGGGAGGTCATACTGCCTGCTTTAGCCATATTAATGCTGATAAGGTAGGTCATACTGCCTGCTTTAGTCATATCAATGCTGATAAGGGAGGTCATACCGCCTGCTTTAGTCATATCAATGCTGATAAGGGAGGTCATACTGCCTGCTTTAGTCATATTAATGCTGATAAGGTAGGTCATACTGCCTGCTTTAGTCATATTAATGCTGATAAGGGAGGTCATACCCCCTGCTTTAGTCATATTAATGCTGATAAGGGAGGTCATACCCCCTGCTTTAGTCATATTAATGCTGATAAGGGAGATCATACTGCCTGCTTTAGTCATATTAATGCTGATAAGGGAGGTCATACCCCCTGCTTTAGTCATATCAATGCTGATAAGGGAGGTCATACCCCCTGCTTTAGTCATATTAATGCTGATAAGGGAGGTCATACCGCCTGCTTTAGTCATTTTAATGCTGATAAGGGAGGTCATACCCCCTGCTTTAGTCATTTTAATGCTGATAAGGGAGGTCATACCCCCTGCTTTAGTCATATCAATGCTGATAAGGGAGATCATACCCCCTGCTTTAGTCATATTAATGCTGATAAGGGAGGTCATACCGCCTGCTTTAGTCATATTAATGCTGATAAGGGAGGTCATACTGCCTGCTTTAGTCATTTTAATGCTGATAAGGGAGGTCATACTGCCTGCTTTAGTCATATCAATGCTGATAAGGGAGGTCATACCCCCTGCTTTAGTCATTTTAATGCTGATAAGGTAGGTCATACTGCCTGCTTTAGTCATATTAATGCTGATAAGGGAGGTCATACCCCCTGCTTTAGTCATATCAATGCTGATAAGGGAGGTCATACCCCCTGCTTTAGTCATATTAATGCTGATAAGGGAGGTCATACCGCCTGCTTTAGTCATTTTAATGCTGATAAGGGAGGTCATACCCCCTGCTTTAGTCATTTTAATGCTGATAAGGGAGGTCATACCCCCTGCTTTAGTCATATCAATGCTGATAAGGGAGATCATACCCCCTGCTTTAGTCATATTAATGCTGATAAGGGAGGTCATACCGCCTGCTTTAGTCATATTAATGCTGAAAAGGGAGGTCATACCCCCTGCTTTAGTTATATTAATGCTGATAAGGGAGGTCATACTGCCTGCTTTAGTCATTTTAATGCTGATAAGGGAGGTCATACCCCCTGCTTTAGTTATATTAATGCTGATAAGGGAGGTCATACTGCCTGCTTTAGTCATATTAATGCTGATAAGGGAGGTCATACTGCCTGCTTTAGCCATATTAATGCTGATAAGGTAGGTCATACTGCCTGCTTTAGTCATATCAATGCTGATAAGGGAGGTCATACCGCCTGCTTTAGTCATATCAATGCTGATATGGGAGGTCATACTGCCTGCTTTAGTCATATTAATGCTGATAAGGTAGGTCATACTGCCTGCTTTAGTCATATTAATGCTGATAAGGGAGGTCATACCCCCTGCTTTAGCCATATTAATGCTGATAAGGTAGGTCATACCCCCTGCTTTAGTCATATTAATGCTGATAAGGGAGGTCATACCGCCTGCTTTAGTCATTTTAATGCTGATAAGGGAGATCATACTGCCTGCTTTAGTCATATTAATGCTGATAAGGGAGGTCATACTGCCTGCTTTAGTCATTTTAATGCTGATAAGGGAGATCATACTGCCTGCTTTAGTCATATTAATGCTGATAAGGGAGGTCATACCCCCTGCTTTAGTCATATCAATGCTGATAAGGGAGGTCATACTGCCTGCTTTAGTCATATCAATGCTGATAAGGGAGGTCATACCCCCTCCCCTGCTTTAGTCATATCAATGCTAATAAGGGAGATCATACCCCCTGCTTTAGTCATATCAATGCTGATAAGGGAGGTCATACTGCCTGCTTTAGTCATATCAATGCTGATAAGGGAGGTCATACCGCCTGCTTTAGTCATATTAATGCTGATAAGGGAGGTCATACTGCCTGCTTTAGTCATATCAATGCTGATAAGGGAGGTCATACCCCCTGCTTTAGTCATATTAATGCTGATAAGGGAGGTCATACCGCCTGCTTTAGTCATATTAATGCTGATAAGGGAGGTCATACCCCCTGCTTTAGTTATATTAATGCTGATAAGGGAGGTCATACTGCCTGCTTTAGTCATTTTAATGCTGATAAGGGAGGTCATACCCCCTGCTTTAGTTATATTAATGCTGATAAGGGAGGTCATACTGCCTGCTTTAGTCATATTAATGCTGATAAGGGAGGTCATACTGCCTGCTTTAGTCATATTAATGCTGATAAGGGAGGTCATACCCCCTGCTTTAGTCATTTTAATGCTGATAAGGGAGGTCATACCCCCTGCTTTAGTCATATTAATGCTGATAAGGGAGGTCATACCCCCTGCTTTAGTCATTTTAATGCTGATAAGGGAGGTCATACTGCCTGCTTTAGTCATTTTAATGCTGATAAGGGAGGTCATACCCCCTGCTTTAGTCATATCAATGCTGATAAGGGAGGTCATACTGCCTGCTTTAGTCATATTAATGCTGATAAGGGAGGTCATACCCCCTGCTTTAGTCATATTAATGCTGATAAGGGAGGTCATACCCCCTGCTTTAGTCATATTAATGCTGATAAGGGAGGTCATACTGCCTGCTTTAGTCATATTAATGCTGATAAGGGAGGTCATACCCCCTGCTTTAGTCATATTAATGCTGATAAGGGAGGTCATACCCCCTGCTTTAGTCATATCAATGCTGATAAGGGAGGTCATACTGCCTGCTTTAGTCATATTAATGCTGATAAGGGAGGTCATACCCCCTGCTTTAGTCATATTAATGCTGATAAGGGAGGTCATACCCCCTGCTTTAGTCATATCAATGCTGATAAGGGAGGTCATACTGCCTGCTTTAGTCATATTAATGCTGATAAGGGAGGTCATACCGCCTGCTTTAGTCATATTAATGCTGAT
Organism: Oncorhynchus mykiss; assembly: GCF_013265735.2. Taxonomy (NCBI): domain Eukaryota; kingdom Metazoa; phylum Chordata; class Actinopteri; order Salmoniformes; family Salmonidae; genus Oncorhynchus; species Oncorhynchus mykiss. The sequence goes on along the minus strand of NC_048585.1, from coordinate 58,223,800 downwards.
AAGGGAGGTCATACCCCCTGCTTTAGTCATATTAATGCTGATAAGGGAGGTCATACCCCCTGCTTTAGTCATATTAATGCTGATAAGGGAGGTCATACCCCCTGCTTTAGTCATATTAATGCTGATAAGGGAGGTCATACTGCCTGCTTTAGTCATATTAATGCTGATAAGGGAGGTCATACCCCCTGCTTTAGTCATATTAATGCTGATAAGGGAGGTCATACCCCCTGCTTTAGTCATATCAATGCTGATAAGGGAGGTCATACTGCCTGCTTTAGTCATATTAATGCTGATAAGGGAGGTCATACCGCCTGCTTTAGTCATATTAATGCTGATAAGGGAGGTCATACCCCCTGCTTTAGTCATATTAATGCTGATAAGGGAGGTCATACCCCCTGCTTTAGTCATATTAATGCTGATAAGGGAGGTCATACCCCCTCCCCTGCTTTAGTCATATTAATGCTGATAAGGGAGGTCATACCCCCTGCTTTAGTCATATCAATGCTGATAAGGGAGGTCATACCCCCTGCTTTAGTCATATTAATGCTGATAAGGGAGGTCATACTGCCTGCTTTAGTTATATTAGTTAGTGAGACTCGTCATCAATAACAAAGGTTCCACTCGTGGAACACCCAAAAGGTTCCGGAATCCCTTCTGCCGTTCCGTTCTATTGTCTGTGTTCCATCGCTGACCTTTTTCCCGCTCTTCGCAGCAGTTCTCCCGGCTGCGTTGCCTATTTACAGTTCCCTCCCAGCTCATATTCCCCACTGGCCACCGTCACGCACCAAAGACAACTGTTTCTGTATTGACTCAAAATGGAATTAGGCGGTAACAGGAGGGTGAGCTGGACTCACCCAAACCCTGAACTTCAACGAACCTGACTTGTCACGGTGCCAATGTAAGCCAGTGTTCAGTTTCGACGTGCCATGACTGTGTGTGTGTGTGTGTGTGTGTGTGTGTGTGTGTGTGTGTGTGTGTGTGTGTGTGTGTGTGTGTGTGTGTGTGTGTGTGTGTGTGTGTGTGCTCACGTGTCTGTGCCTGTGTGGGCACGCTTCACATGCATTCCATTTCATGAGATCCATTTGATTCCCATTTGATTCCCATTTGATTCCCATTTGATTCCCATTTGATTCCCATTTGATTCTCATTTGATTCCCATTCCCATTTGATTGCCATGTATTGTGCGTGTTTCTTTGCTGTGCTGATATCTACTGGGACAAAGAGCTCCATAGCGGAGGTGCATTACACAGTACCTTCTCCAGCCACAGCACACCATGTGGATCACAGTACCTTCTCCAGCCACAGCACACCATGTGGATCACAGTACCTTCTCCAGCCACAGCACACCATGTGGATCACAGTACCTTCTCCAGCCACAGCACACCATGTGGATCACAGTACCTTCTCCAGCCACAGCACACCATGTGGATCACAGTACCTTCTCCAGCCACAGCACACCATGTGGATCACAGTACCTTCTCCAGCCACAGCACACCATGTGGATCACAGTACCTTCTCCAGCCACAGCACACCATGTGGATCACAGTACCTTCTCCAGCCACAGCACACCATGTGGATCACAGTACCTTCTCCAGCCACAGCACACCATGTGGATCACAGTACCTTCTCCAGCCACAGCACACCATGTGGATCACAGTACCTTCTCCAGCCACAGCACACCATGTGGATCACAGTACCTTCTCCAGCCACAGCACACCATGTGGATCACAGTACCTTCTCCAGCCACAGCACACCATGTGGATCACAGTACCTTCTCCAGCCACAGCACACCATGTGGATCACAGTACCTTCTCCAGCCACAGCACACCATGTGGATCACAGTACCTTCTCCAGCCACAGCACACCATGTGGATCACAGTACCTTCTCCAGCCACAGCACACCATGTGGATCACAGTACCTTCTCCAGCCACAGCACACAACACTCTCTTCCAGGTTATTTTCAATAAATGCAGATTTTTTTTTACAAGCAAATGTCTTGCAGCCTCGTCAATATCAGAAAATTGACATTTTTGGTGTCAGGAATTTTGATTGTATAAGATGTTTTTACTTCTCTCTTAACAAAGGGGCTCACCTCAATGTGGACCTTTCGTCTCACGCTGGGCAGGTGGTGTTCTCTGTTGATAACATGGATTTTTTTTTTTACATTGAATCATTTTCTCACCTTTACATTCTTAGAAGAAAAGGTGCTATCTAGAACCTAAAAGGGATCTTCCACTGTCCCCATAGGAGAACCCTTTGAATGACCCATTTTGGTTCCAGGTAGAACCATTTTTGGGTTCCATGTAGAACCCCTTCGACAGATCTCCTATGGGGACAGTGGAAGACCCCTTTTGGAACCATTTCTAAGAGTGTAGTGCTGGGTAATGCCTGTTTCAGTACAGCATGAATACAAAGTGTATTCCTACAATTACAATGGAGCTGCAACCAGTGTGTGTGTGTGTGTGTGTGTGTGTGTGTGTGTGTGTGTGTGTGTGTGTGTGTGTGTGTGTGTGTGTGTGTGTGTGTGTGTGTGTGTGTGTGTGTGTGTGTGTGTGTGTGTGTGAGGAAGGAAGGGAGGGAGGGGTCTGATGTTGAAAGTGGGGTACAGTACAATCTTTCTCTTTCTCTCTCTCTCACACACACACACACACACACACACACACAAACACACAAACACACACAACCTCTTGACAGATCGTGATGGAGAGTGACTCACTCTGCCTGTAAATGGCCTTTTACAGCCCTCTATCCTCTTGGACCAGTTCCTTCCAAGCTCCTCTGTATGAGACCACAGGCTAAGACATCCATATAGTACAGCTCTGTTGTTTATAGCTCAAATATCACTTCCCTTAGGGCCACTGGGCCCTTCATCGCCCCCTGCTGGTCAACACTGGAACTACCCCCAGGGCAGTTGTACTGTGACATTAGCAGGATAAATGATGTCATGTAATATTATCATATTAATATTATTATGTGTTATCTTATGTAAAAAAATAAAATAATGTTGCTTAACTGCATAAAATATTTGTTGCCGTTTTGGTTCTTTTTAAATTTAGTATTTTTTTTTTTGTGTTCGTCCAATCATGCCTCTTTAATCTCTCTCTCTTGCTGAAACAGGGGCCTGATTGCCTTGAACTCAAATGACACCTACTACCTTGAGCCAATCAGAGGGCTGGACTCTCTCCATCACTCGCTGGTCAGCGCAGACGATCTGCCAATCAGAGGCGGGACCTGCGGCCACGGGCATCAGACTGGACACCCCAACCTCCTCTCCGGTCTGCTTAAACCTTTGCATCAAAGGGTGAGGGACACACACAGACACCAACAGACACAGACACACCAGCAGACACAGACACACCAACAGACAGAGACACAAAAACAGACACACACACACACCAACAGGCACAGACATACCAACAGACACAACTACACAACAACAGACACAAACAGACACCGACAGACACAGACACACCAACAGACACAGACACACCAACAGACACAACTACACTACAACAGACACCGACACACCAACAGACACAGACACACCAACAGACACAGACACAACAACAGACACCGACAGACACAACAACACACCAACAGACATATGGGGCGGCAGGTAGCCTAGTGGTTAGAGTGTAGGGGCGGCAGGTAGCCTAGTGGTTAGAGTGTAGGGGCGGCAGGTAGCCTAGTGGTTAGAGTGTAGAGGCGGCAGGTAGCCTAGTGGTTAGAGTGTAGGGGCGGCAGGTAGCCTAGTGGTTAGAGTGTAGGGGCGACAGGTAGCCTAGTGGTTAGAGTGTAGGGGCGGCAGGTAGCCAAGTGGTTAGAGTGTAGGGGCTGCAGGTAGCCTAGTGGTTAGAGTGTAGGGGCGGCAGGTAGCCTAGTGGTTAGAGTGTAGGGGCGGCAGGTAGCC
>NC_048585.1:58184889-58217389 GCF_013265735.2 Oncorhynchus mykiss | reverse complement strand
CAGACAGACACACAGACACACAGACACACACACACACACACAAAGACACAGAGAGTGCATTTTGTCCTGCAGAGGAAATGACCATCTCTCTTGTCATACAAGCATAAACACATTATTGGATTTCTCTTAGAGACTTTTTAGAGGCACACAGGAAATCAGTCCGAGGCCAGCTGAAAGCCAATCAGTCCGAGGCCAGCTGAGAGCCAGAGGGAATTATACGGTGGTTTGCTCTGTTACCGTTGTGTTTCTTTCTCCGCAGTGTGAGTCTGTCTTACTGTAGTGTCCTTCCACGAAGGAAGGAGAAAGGCTAAACACAGGGCCTAATTTACTCCAGTGCAGCCGTGAATGCTGATAATGTCCCTGTGGTGAACAGTCATTCAGTCCTCTCTCTCTCTGTCTCTCTCTCTGTCTCTCTCTCTTTCTCTCTCTCTCTGTCTCTCTCTGTCTCTCTCTCAATTCAATTCAATGGCTTTATTGGCATGGGAAACATGTGTTAACATTGACAAAGCAAGTGAGGTAGATAATATATAAAGTGAATATATAAAGTGAAATAAACAATAAAAATTAACACTAAACATCACATATACAGAAGTTTCAAAACAATAAAGACATTACAAATGTCATATTATATATATATATATATAGTGTTTTAACAATGTACAAATGGTAAAGGACACAAGATAAAATAAATAAGCATAGATATGGGTTGTATTTACAATGGTGTGTGTTCTTCACTGGTTGCCCTTTTCTCGTGTCAACAGGTCACAAATCTTGCTGTTGTGATGGCACACTGTGGAATTTCACCCAGTAGATATGGGAGTTTTTCAAAATTGGATTTGTTTTCGAATTCTTTGTGGATCTGTGTAATCTGAGGGAAATATGTCTCTCTAATATGGTCATACATTGGGCAGGAGGTTAGGAAATGCAGCTCAGTTTCCACCTCATTTTGTGGGCAGTGAGCACATAGCCTGTCTTCTCTTGAGAGCCAGGTCTGTCTACAGCGGCCTTTCTCAATAGCAAGGCTATGCTCACTGAGTCTGTACATAGTCAAAGCTTTTCTTAATTTTGGGTCAGTCACAGTGGTCAGGTATTCTGCCGCTGTGTACTCTCTGTGTAGGGCCAAATAGCATTCTAGTTTGCTCTGTTTTTTTGTTCATTCTTTCCAATGTGTCAAGTAATTATCTTTTTGTTTTCTCATGATTTGGTTGGGTCTAATTGTGCTGCTGTCTTGTGGCTCGCTCTGTCTCTCTGTCTCTCTGTCTCTCTCGCTCTGTCTCTCTGTCTGTCCCTCTCTCTCTCTCTGTCTCTCTCTCTCTCTCTCTCTCTCTCTCTGTCTCTCTCTGTCTCTCTCTCTCTCTGTCTCTCTCTGTCTGTCCCTCTCTCTCTCTCTCTCTCTCTCTCTCTCTCTCTCTCTCTCTCTCTCTGTCTCTCTCTCTCTCTCTCTCTCTGTCTCTCTCTGTCCCTCTCCCTCTCTCTCAATTCAAGTCAAGGGGTTTTATTGACATGGGAAACATACAGTGCATTCGGAAGGATTTACTTTTTCCACATTTTGTTACATTACAACCTTATTCTAAAATGGATTAAATAGTTTTTTTCCCTCGTTAATCAACACACAAAAACCCATAATGAAAAAGTGAAAACAGATACCTTATTTACATAATTATTCAGACCCTTTGCTATGATATTTGAAATTGAGCTCAGGTGCATCCTGTTTCCATTGATCATCCTTGAGATGTTTCTATAACTTGATTGGAGTCCACCTGTGTTAAATTCAATTGATTGGACATGATTTGGAAAGGCACACACCTGTCTATATAAGGTCCCACAGTTGACAGTACATGTTAGAGTAAAAACCAAGGCATGAGGTCGAAGGAATTGTCCTTAGAGCTCCGAGACAGGATTGTGTCGAGGCACAGATCTGGGGAAGGGTACCAAAACATTTCTGCAGCATTGAAGGTCCCCAAGAACACAATGGAGTCCATAATTCTTAAATGGAAGAAGTTTGGAAATACCAAGACTCTTCCTAGTGCTGGCCACCCAGCCAAACTGAGCAACCGAGGGAGGTGACCAAGAACCCAGTGGTCAGTCTAGAGTTCCTCTGTTGAGATGGGAGAACCTTCCAGATGGATAACCATCTCTGCAGCACTCCACCAATCAGGCCTTTCTGGTAGAGTGGCCAGACGGAAGCCACTCCTCAGTAAAAGACACATGACAGCCTGCTTGGAGTTTGCCAAAAGGCACCTAAAGGACTCTTAGACCATGAGAAACAAGATTTCTCTGGTTTGATGAAACCAAGATTGAACTCCCTGGCTTGAATGCCAAGAGTCCCGTTTGGAGGAAACCTGGCACCATCCCTACGGTGAAGCATGGTGGTGGCAACATCATGATGTGGGGATGTTTTTCAGCTGCAGGGACTGGGAGACTAGTCAGGATCGAAGGGAAAGATGAACCGAGAAAAGTACAGGTATATCCTTGATGAAAACCTTCTCAGGACCTCAGACTGGGGCGAAGGTTCACCTTCCAGCAAGACAACGATGTCACGCTCGTAGAAAAGGTCGAACCAAGGCGCAGCGTGATATGATTTGATTTGAGTTCCACATCTTTTATTACTGTGAAACTAAAACAAAACAATAAACAAACGTGAAAGCCGCACAAAACACAAACACAAACAATATCCCAGGTGGGAACAATGGAGAACTTAAGTATGATCCCCAATTAGAGACAACGAACATCAGCTGCCTCTAATTGGGAACCATACCAAGAGCACCAGCATAGAGAAGACTAGAACACCCCCTAGTCACGCCCTGACCTACAACACCATAGAGAACCCAGGGCTCTCTATGGTCAGGGCGTGAGAAACGACCCCTAAGCACACAGCCAAGACAACGCAGGAGTGGCTTCGGGACAAGTCTCTGAATGTCCTTGAGTGGCCCAGCCCGGACTTGAACCTGATCGAACATCTCTGGAGAGATCTGAAAATAGCTGTGCAGCGACGAACCTCATCCAACCTGAAGGAGCTTGAGAAGTTCTGCAGAATCTCCCCAAATACAGGTGTGCCAAGGTTGTAGCGTCTTACCCAAGAAGACTTGAGGCTGTAATCGCTGCCAAAGCTGCTTCAACAAAGTACTGAGTAAAAGGTCTGAATACTTATGTAAATTAAATATTTCTGTTTTTGCTTTGTCATTATGGGGCATTGTGATGTCATTATGGGGCATTGTGATGTCATTATGGGGTATTGTGGTGTCATTATGGGGTATTGTGGTGTCATTATGGGGTATTGTGTCTAGATTGATGAGGGAAAAAAACGATGTAATCGATTTTAGAATAAGGTTGTAACATAACAAAATGTGTAAAAAGTCCAGGGCTCTGAATGCTTTCCGAAGGCGCTGTACGGTATGTTTACATTGCCAGAGAGCAAAACAGATCATAAACAGATGTGAAATGAACAATAAAAAATAAACAGTAAACACGTACAGTTCAAAAAGAATCAAGACAAATATCATGTTAAGTATATTTACATATATATTATATATATATATATATATATATATATATATATATATATATATATATATATATATATACAGTGTTGTAACGATGTAGAAATAGTTCAAGTACACAAGGGAAAATAAATAAGCATAAATATGGGTTGTATTTACAATTGTGTTTGTTCTTCACTGGTTGCCCTTTTCTCGTGGCAACAGGTCACAAATCTTGCTGCTGTGATGGCACACTGTGGTATTTCACCCAGTAGATATGGGAGTTTATCAAAATTGGATTTGTTTCTGAATTCTTTGTAGGTCTGTGTAATCTGAGGGAAATATGTGTCTCTAATATGGTCATACATTTGTAGTGACGTCTCTAGCACTGAGATACAGTGCCTTAGACCGCTGCGCCACTCAGGAGCCCAGGGTGTGCAGGGTGAATACGTGGTCTGTCGTACGGTAATTTGGTAAAAAGTAAATTTGACATTTGCACAGTACATTGTTTTGACTGAGGAAATGTACGAGTCTGCTGTTAATGATAATGCAGAGGATTTTCCCAATCTTCTGCATAATTTCCCCAAGTTGGTTGTCTTTCTCTCTCTCTCTCTTCTCTCTCCTCTCCATTTCTCCTCCTCTTCTCTCTCCTCTCTCTCCTCTCTCTCCTCTCTCTCTTCTCTCTCTTCTCTCTCCTCTATCTCCTCTCTCTCCTCTCTCTCTTCTCTCTCCTCTCTCTCCTCTCTCTCCTCTCTCTCTTCTCTCTCTCCCTCTCTCCCTCCCCCTCTCTCTCCCTCCCCCTCTCTCCCTCCCCCTCTCTCTCCCTCCCCCTCTCTCCCTCCCCCTCTCTCTCCCTCCCCCTCTCTCCCTCCCCCTCTCTTTCTCTCTCCCTCCTCCTCTCTCTCCCTCCCCCCCTCTCTCCCTCCCCCTCTTTCTCCCTCCCCCTCTCTCCCTCCCCTCCCCCTCTTTCTCCCTCCCCCTCTCTCCCTCCCTCTCTCTCCCTCCCCCTCTCTCCCTCCCCCTCTCTCTCTCCCTCTCTCTCTCTCCCCCTCTCTCCCTCCCCCTCTCTCCCTCCCTCTCCCTCCCTCTCTCTCCCTCCCCCTCTCTCCCTCCCCCTCTCTCTACATCCCCCTCTCTCCCTCCCCCTCTCTCTACATCCCCCTCTCTTCCTCCCCCTCTCTCCCTCCCCCTCTCTCTCCCTCCCCTCTCTCCCTCCCCCTCTCTAGGCGCTACTCGCAATTTCTTGAACAGCCACCCATTCATTATGCTGAGATGCCAGCCATAGCAGACCCTAGACACAGTCAGACCACTGTCTTGCAAATAAACAGTGGAAACTCTCTATCTCCCTCTCACCCCTCTCTAACTATCTCTCTCTCTCTGTCTCCCTCTGTCTCTCTCTCTGTCTCTCTCGCTGTCTCTCTCTCTGTCTGTCTCTCTGTCTGTCTCTCACTGTCTCTCTCTCTGTCTGTCTCTCTGTCTGTCTCTCACTGTCTCTCTCTCTGTCTGTCTCTCTGTCTGTCTCTCACTGTCTCTCTCTGTCTCTCTCTCTCTTTTTCTTTGTCTCTCACTGTCTCTCTCTCTCTGTCTGTCTGTCTGTCTGTCTGTCTGTCTGTCTCGCTCTGTCTCTCTCTCTCTCTGTCTATCTGTCTCTCTCTCTCTCTCTCTCGCTCTGTCTCTCTGTCTCTCTCTCTTTCTTTCTGTCTTTCTCTGTCTCTTTCTCTCTCTCTGTCTCTCTCTTCTCTCTCCCCCTTACCCCTCTCTGTCTCTGTCTCTCTCTCTCTCTCTTTCTCTTTCTCCCCCTCACCCCCCCCAAATAAAAGGTCTATAACACCATGGGCCAAAAAGATGACAGAAAATGAACCACTTTATAAAATAACCATCACTGCTATTGACAAAGGATGGCTGCTGGTCTCTGATCCCATGTCTCCTGCCGTTGTGACCTTGAGCAACGGCACTTATTCCCAGACCAAGATAACTACTGCACTGATTGGCTACGGTATAAAACACATCCGCCAACCCTCCGTCTGGTGAGCTGCTGGGTGAGCAGATTTTTGATCCTGTCCTGCTCAAACACACCAGAGTCAGCTCCTGTTTTTCCTCTCTAGGCCCTGTTTTCTAGGTTTTCCCGGTTTTGACCATTCTGCCTGCTCTTTGACCCTGACCCTGCCTGCCGTTCCATACCTTTCTGATTCTGCTCTGGGTTACTGACCTATGCCTGCCCTTTGACCCTGACCGCCGTTCTACACCTTTCTGATTCTGCTCTGGGTTACTGACCTCTGCCTGCCCTCTGAGATGTCGTTTGCTGCCTGCCCCCTGTTTTTGTGATAAACTTTTGTTACATCGAACTGTCTGCATGTCACGCCCTGACCATAGTTTACTTTGTATTTTCTATGTTTTGATTGGTCAGGGTGTGATCTGAGTGGGCATTCTATGTTTCATGTCTTGTTTGTCTATTTCTATGTTCAGCCTGATATGGTTCTCAGTCAGAGGCAGGTGTTCGTCATTGTCTCTGATTGGGAACCATATTTAGGTAGCCTGGGGTTCACTGTGTGTTTGTGGGTGATTGTTCCTGTCTATGTGTTTTTCACCAGATAGGCTGTTTTAGGTTTTTGTTACGTTCATCACGTTCTTTATTTTGTAGTGTTTGCATTGATTCGTGTTTTACGTTTGTTCATTAAAACATGGATCGCAATCTACACGCTGCATTTTGGTCCGACTCTCCTTCTCATGAAGACGAAACTCATTACAGAATCACCCACCACCAACGGACCAAGCAGCGTGTCAACAGGCAGCAGCAGCAGCGTAAAGAGGAATGGACATGGGAGGACGTTTTGGATGGCAAGGGCTGTTACACTTGGGAGGAGATACTGGCTGGAAGAGATCGCCTCCCATGGGAACAGGTGGAGGCACTTAGGAGAGCAGAGGCAGCCGGAGAGAGGAGCCGGCGATATGAGGGAACACGGCTGGCAAGGAAGCCCGAGAGGCAGCCCCAAAAATTTATTGGGGGGGGGCTAACAGGGAGTATGGCTACGCCAGGTAGGAGACCTGGGCAGACTCCCTGTGCTTACCGGGGGGCTAGAGAGACCGGACAGGCACCGTGTTATGCAGTGGTGCGCACGGTGTCTCCAGTGCGGGTGCATAGCCCGGTGCGGTATATTCCAGCTCCGCGTGTCGGCCGGGCTAGATTGAGCGTCGAGCCTAATGCCATGAAGCCGGCTCTACGCAGCTGGTCCCCAGTGCGTCTCCTTGGGCCGGTTTACATGGCACCAGCCTTGCGCTCGGTTTCTCCGGTTCGCCTGCATAGTCCAGTGCGGGCTATTCCACCTCGCCGCACTGGCAGGGCGACCGTGAGCATTCAACCAGGTAAGGTTGGGCAGGCTCGGTGCTCAAGAGCTCCAGTGCGCCTGCACGGTCCGGTTTTTCCAGTACCACCTCCACACCCCAGCCCTCCGGTAGCAGCTCCCCGCACCAGGCTTCCTGTGCGTGTCCTCGGCCCAGTACCACCAGTGCCAGCACCACGCATCAGGCCTACAGTGCGCCTCGCCTGTCCAGCGCTGCCAGAGCCTCCCTTCTCTTCAGCGCTGTCGGAGTCTCCCGCCTGTTTAGCGCTGTTAGAGCCTTCCTTCTCTACAGCGCTGCCGGAGTCTCCCGCCTGTTCAGAACTGCCAGTTAGCATAGAGCTGCCAGTTAGCATAGAGCTGCCAGTTAGCATAGAGCTGCCAGTTAGCATAGAGCTGCCAGTTAGCTTAGAGCTGCCAGTCTGCAAGGAGCTGCCAGTCTGCAAGGAGCTGCCAGTCTGCAAGGAGCTGCCAGTCTGCATAGAGCTGCCAGTCTGCATGGAGCTGCCAGTCTGCAAGGAGCCGCCAGAGCTGCCTGTCTGCAGGATGCCGCCAAAGCTGCCAGTCTGCAAGGAGCCGCCAGAGCTGCCAGTCTGCAAGGAGCCGCCAGAGCTGCCAGTTAGCATGGAGCAGCCAGGGCCGCCAGTCAGCATGGAGCAGCCAGGGCCGCCAGTCAGCATGGAGCAGCCAGGGCCGCCAGTCAGCATGGAGCAGCCAGGGCCGCCAGTCAGCATGGAGCAGCCAGTCAGCATGGAGCAGCCAGTCAGCATGGAGCAGCCAGAGCAGCCAGTCAGCATGGAGCAGCCAGAGCTGCCAGTCAGCATGGAGCAGTCAGTCAGCATGGAGCAGCCAGAGCTGCCAGTCAGCATGGAGCAGCCAGTCATCATGGAGCAGCCAGAGCAGTCTGCCAGCATGGAGCAGCCAGAGCTGTCAGTCAGCATGGAGCAGCCAGAGCTTCCAGATCTGCCAGTCGTCCAGACTCTTCCAGATCTGCCAGTCGTCCAGACTCTTCCAGATCTGCCAGTCGTCCAGACTCTTCCAGATCTGCCAGTCGTCCAGACTCTTCCAGATCTGCCAGTCGTCCAGACTCTTCCAGATCTGCCAGTCGACCAGACTCTTCCAGATCTGCCAGTCGACCAGACTCTTCCAGATCTGCCAGTCGACCAGATTCTCCCAGATCCGCCAGTCGACCAGATTCTCCCAGATCCGCCAGTCGACCAGATTCTCCCAGATCTGCTAGTCGACCAGGATCTGCTGAAACCGCCAGCCAGCCAGGTTCTGGTAGTTTCTACTACCTGCCTGGGCTTCTTCTCAGTGCTGAGCTTCTTCTCAGTGCTGAGCTTCCTCTCAGTGCTGAGCTACCCATCTGTCCCGAGTTACCTCTGTCCCGAGCTGTCCCTCTGTCCCATGTTATCATTGTGGTGGGTAACCTATTTAGGGACGTTTAGGAGGGGGATTAAAACTGTCATGGAGTGGGGTTCACGTCCAGCGCCAGAGCCGCCACCGCGGACAGATGCCCACCCAGACCCTCCCCTATAGGTTCAGGTTTTGCGGCCGGAGTCCGCACCTTGGGGGGGGGGTACTGTCACGCCCTGACCATAGTTTACTTTGTATTTTCTATGTTTTGATTGGTCAGGGTGTGATCTGAGTGGGCATTCTATGTTTCATGTCTTGTTTGTCTATTTCTATGTTCAGCCTGATATGGTTCTCAGTCAGAGGCAGGTGTTCGTCATTGTCTCTGATTGGGAACCATATTTAGGTAGCCTGGGGTTCACTGTGTGTTTGTGGGTGATTGTTCCTGTCTATGTGTTTTTCACCAGATAGGCTGTTTTAGGTTTTTGTTACGTTCATCACGTTCTTTATTTTGTAGTGTTTGCATTGATTCGTGTTTTACGTTTGTTCATTAAAACATGGATCGCAATCTACACGCTGCATTTTGGTCCGACTCTCCTTCTCATGAAGACGAAACTCATTACAGAATCACCCACCACCAACGGACCAAGCAGCGTGTCAACAGGCAGCAGCAGCAGCGTAAAGAGGAATGGACATGGGAGGACGTTTTGGATGGCAAGGGCTGTTACACTTGGGAGGAGATACTGGCTGGAAGAGATCGCCTCCCATGGGAACAGGTGGAGGCACTTAGGAGAGCAGAGGCAGCCGGAGAGAGGAGCCGGCGATATGAGGGAACACGGCTGGCAAGGAAGCCCGAGAGGCAGCCCCAAAAATTTATTGGGGGGGGGCTAACAGGGAGTATGGCTACGCCAGGTAGGAGACCTGGGCAGACTCCCTGTGCTTACCGGGGGGCTAGAGAGACCGGACAGGCACCGTGTTATGCAGTGGTGCGCACGGTGTCTCCAGTGCGGGTGCATAGCCCGGTGCGGTATATTCCAGCTCCGCGTGTCGGCCGGGCTAGATTGAGCGTCGAGCCTAATGCCATGAAGCCGGCTCTACGCAGCTGGTCCCCAGTGCGTCTCCTTGGGCCGGTTTACATGGCACCAGCCTTGCGCTCGGTTTCTCCGGTTCGCCTGCATAGTCCAGTGCGGGCTATTCCACCTCGCCGCACTGGCAGGGCGACCGTGAGCATTCAACCAGGTAAGGTTGGGCAGGCTCGGTGCTCAAGAGCTCCAGTGCGCCTGCACGGTCCGGTTTTTCCAGTACCACCTCCACACCCCAGCCCTCCGGTAGCAGCTCCCCGCACCAGGCTTCCTGTGCGTGTCCTCGGCCCAGTACCACCAGTGCCAGCACCACGCATCAGGCCTACAGTGCGCCTCGCCTGTCCAGCGCTGCCAGAGCCTCCCTTCTCTTCAGCGCTGTCGGAGTCTCCCGCCTGTTTAGCGCTGTTAGAGCCTTCCTTCTCTACAGCGCTGCCGGAGTCTCCCGCCTGTTCAGAACTGCCAGTTAGCATAGAGCTGCCAGTTAGCATAGAGCTGCCAGTTAGCATAGAGCTGCCAGTTAGCATAGAGCTGCCAGTTAGCTTAGAGCTGCCAGTCTGCAAGGAGCTGCCAGTCTGCAAGGAGCTGCCAGTCTGCAAGGAGCTGCCAGTCTGCATAGAGCTGCCAGTCTGCATGGAGCTGCCAGTCTGCAAGGAGCCGCCAGAGCTGCCTGTCTGCAGGATGCCGCCAAAGCTGCCAGTCTGCAAGGAGCCGCCAGAGCTGCCAGTCTGCAAGGAGCCGCCAGAGCTGCCAGTTAGCATGGAGCAGCCAGGGCCGCCAGTCAGCATGGAGCAGCCAGGGCCGCCAGTCAGCATGGAGCAGCCAGGGCCGCCAGTCAGCATGGAGCAGCCAGGGCCGCCAGTCAGCATGGAGCAGCCAGTCAGCATGGAGCAGCCAGTCAGCATGGAGCAGCCAGAGCAGCCAGTCAGCATGGAGCAGCCAGAGCTGCCAGTCAGCATGGAGCAGTCAGTCAGCATGGAGCAGCCAGAGCTGCCAGTCAGCATGGAGCAGCCAGTCATCATGGAGCAGCCAGAGCAGTCTGCCAGCATGGAGCAGCCAGAGCTGTCAGTCAGCATGGAGCAGCCAGAGCTTCCAGATCTGCCAGTCGTCCAGACTCTTCCAGATCTGCCAGTCGTCCAGACTCTTCCAGATCTGCCAGTCGTCCAGACTCTTCCAGATCTGCCAGTCGTCCAGACTCTTCCAGATCTGCCAGTCGTCCAGACTCTTCCAGATCTGCCAGTCGACCAGACTCTTCCAGATCTGCCAGTCGACCAGACTCTTCCAGATCTGCCAGTCGACCAGATTCTCCCAGATCCGCCAGTCGACCAGATTCTCCCAGATCCGCCAGTCGACCAGATTCTCCCAGATCTGCTAGTCGACCAGGATCTGCTGAAACCGCCAGCCAGCCAGGTTCTGGTAGTTTCTACTACCTGCCTGGGCTTCTTCTCAGTGCTGAGCTTCTTCTCAGTGCTGAGCTTCCTCTCAGTGCTGAGCTACCCATCTGTCCCGAGTTACCTCTGTCCCGAGCTGTCCCTCTGTCCCATGTTATCATTGTGGTGGGTAACCTATTTAGGGACGTTTAGGAGGGGGATTAAAACTGTCATGGAGTGGGGTTCACGTCCAGCGCCAGAGCCGCCACCGCGGACAGATGCCCACCCAGACCCTCCCCTATAGGTTCAGGTTTTGCGGCCGGAGTCCGCACCTTGGGGGGGGGGTACTGTCACGCCCTGACCATAGTTTACTTTGTATTTTCTATGTTTTGATTGGTCAGGGTGTGATCTGAGTGGGCATTCTATGTTTCATGTCTTGTTTGTCTATTTCTATGTTCAGCCTGATATGGTTCTCAGTCAGAGGCAGGTGTTCGTCATTGTCTCTGATTGGGAACCATATTTAGGTAGCCTGGGGTTCACTGTGTGTTTGTGGGTGATTGTTCCTGTCTATGTGTTTTTCACCAGATAGGCTGTTTTAGGTTTTTGTTACGTTCATCACGTTCTTTATTTTGTAGTGTTTGCATTGATTCGTGTTTTACGTTTGTTCATTAAAACATGGATCGCAATCTACACGCTGCATTTTGGTCCGACTCTCCTTCTCATGAAGACGAAACTCATTACACTGCATCTGGGTGTTATCATGAGGTCTGATAATCAAGCTCTCCTGGAATCTCCCAGAGGATGTTTGGCAACATTGCAATTACAACCAAATACTTTTTTTTGCCTTTATAAAATAATTCCCCCATTCAATGAACCAGGGATCAAATGGCTGAGGTGGGTGAGGTAGCAAACTAAGATGTTTATCTATGTGTAAGGTTCAAATATTCAGTGTTCAGGGGACAGCATAAGAGTTACTTGTCAATTATAAGAATATAAAGAATATTTTTTTTTACTTTCTCAGAATTACATGTCAGTATTGAATAGAGGAGAATCCTAGCCAATGTTGAGTTCTTGAGAGACGGTTTTCCAACCTGAGTATGCTGCATTGGTTTCATCAACTGCTTGTCGGCCATTTGCAGTTTTACACGAGTACCGGTGGAAAGTTATTTAGGGACATCGGAGAGGACAATGACATTAATACATGTCAATAGTTAACTAGAGAGAGGACCAGTCTAACTACACAATGTTTTGATTTGGTTAGTCTGTTGTATATCATTAGTTTACCTGCTGCATAAATCTCTCTCTGTCTCTGTCTCTCTCTCTCTCTCTGTCTCTCTCTCACTGTCTCTCTCTCTGTCAATTCAATTCAATTCAATTCAAGGGCTTTATTGGCATGGGAAACATGTGTTAACATTGCCAAAGCAAGTGAGGTAGACAACATACAAAGTGAAAATATAAAGTGAAAAACAACAAAAATTAACAGTAAACATTACACATACAGAGGTTTCAAAACAGTAAAGACATTACAAATGTCATATTATATATATATATACAGTGTTTTAACAATGTACAAATGGTTAAAGGACACAAGATAAAATAAATAAGCATAAATATGGGTTGTATTTACAATGGTGTGTGTTCTTCACTGGTTGCCCTTTTCTCGTGGCAACAGGTCACCTGTCTCTCACTGTCTCTGTCTCTCTCTGTCTCTCACTGTCTCTCTCTGTCTCTCACTGTCTCTCTCTGTCTTTCTGTCTCTCTCTCTCTTTCTCTGTCTTTCTCTCTCTTTCTTTCTGTCTTTCTCTGTCTCTTTCTCTCTCTGTCTCTCTGTCTCCCCTTACCCCTCTCTGTCTCTCTCTCTCTGTCTCCCTCTCTGTCTCTCTCTCTCTCTCTGTCTCTCTCTCACTGTCTCTCTCTCTGTCTCTGTCTCTCTCTGTCTCTCACTGTCTCTCTCTGTCTCTCTCTCTCTGTCTCCCTCTCTGTCTCTCTCTCTCTCTGTCTCTCTCTCACTGTCTCTCTCTCTGTCTCTCACTGTCTCTGTCTCTCTCTGTCTCTCACTGTCTCTCTCTGTCTCTTACTGTCTCTCACTGTCTCTCTCTGTCTTTCTGTCTCTCTCTCTCTTTCTCTGTCTTTCTCTTTCTTTCTGTCTTTCTCTGTCTCTTTCTCTCTCTGTCTCTCTGTCTCCCTCTTCTCTCTCTCTATCTCTCCCCCTTACCCCTCTCTGTCGCTCTCTCTCTCTCTCCCTCAACACTCTCTTTCCATCCCCCCATATGTCTCTAGCAGTCCAAGAAGGCCACAGCACTACCTTGGAACCCTGCTAGGCCACAATATTGGCCTTCTATCTGGCCCGGGCAAGACAGCCATGTATAAATCAATGTATTTTAATTACCACAGTGCCTCTGCCTAATAGCTGTAATCAAGTATTAGCAAAGCGGAAAATGACTGATAGAAAGATACTGAGATTGTAACGTGTCACAGACCTCGGTATGTTTTTCTTCCATTGTGTCATTTCTGTTTTACCACTGTGAAAAGCTCAGTCTGTTGCCATGGTTAAAAACAAGCCCCCCCCCCCCCCCCCCCCTTTTTTTACCACCACGACAATAGGGTGAAATGGTGGGTGATCATTTCTAACAGAGAGGGGACACAATTCAGTCCTGAATTGCTGTGACCATTCAATTGTGTGGCCATTATACCAAACGGACCAAATAACCCCTCACTGTGTCCCTCCTCCCTTTCTGATCTTACTCTATTTGGAAACAGGTGAGACGAAATGCCTGGGGCACTACCAAGTACATGGAGCTGTACATCGTGGCTGACAGTACACTGGTAAGCTAGCTAGCCAACAACAAGTGGAGCTATTCGTTATTGTCCCTTTGATCAGAGCGGGGCAAGTGCGTATGTGTTTGTGTGTGTGTGTGTGTGTGTGTGTGTGTGTGTGTGAATGTATGTATGAATTTATGTGCACACGGTTGAGTGTGTGTGTGTGTTTGCAGAGTCGAGTGTGTGCGTGCGTGTGTGCGTAAAGTCAAGTGTGTGTGTCACATCCGTCCAGGGACGTCAACCAACCCATTGAACCATTGAGGTATCAAATGGACACGGGGAACATTGTGAACAATAATTATCTCATCTAACATCATGGTCCTCAATCATCCTCAACTCTGACATCATGGTCCTCAATCATCCTCAACTCGTTAGTAACATAATGGTCCTCACTCATCCTTAACTCTGACATCATGGCCCTCACTCATCCTCAACTCTGACATAATGGTTCTCACTCATCCTCAACTCGTTAGTAACATAATGGTCCTCACTCATCCTTAACTCTGACATCATGGCCCTCACTCATCCTCAACTCTGACATAATGGTCCTCACACATCCTCAACTCTGCCTACTTTGTGAAATAGTGTATAATTATGTTGCTGGCTGATGGGCTGAAGCACCTTTTCCTTACTGATAGAGAGCAGCGTAGAAGAGACCAGAGGAAAGGATTTGTCATGTTAATGATGAACGTTTCTAGTTGGGTCTAATGGTGGGAGACCGAGAGCTCATTACCAGTCCTAAATAGACAATGTGCTCCAGCCGGCCAGGAAGGAATAGATATGTCTTCCATAACGGTCTATTCTACGTTACAGTTGGCTACTGTTAGGTGCAATGTGAATATGACGCCGTGGTAACAGTGCACGGCGGTGACCAATCAGAATACAGTATTTGGTCCACTCCTGTTCTTAATTGGTACCTACTACGATGATGAAGTGGGGGCAGAGATGGTGAAGTGGGACAGAGATGGTGAAGTGGGACAGGATTTCTCTTCTGGATCTCTCTTGTTCTATTGAGGACGCCCATTTAAAAAAAAAAATGTATTGTGTTTGGTTGAACATTTGTCACTATTGATTTTATATTTGCCACTGAATGCTATTCCATCTCCCTTTGTAATCTAGTATAAACGACAGAATAAGGACTACCAAAAAACCAAGCTGAGGATAATGGAGATTGCCAATTATGTTGATAAGGTAAGTCGGCGTGGTGATGTGTGTGTCTTAGATACAATCCGCAGGGGGAGTAAAGAGAGCTCAATTTATGTGTCAACAAAATGGATAGTGTATCAGGGCCGGGAGAGAGAGTCTGGTTTTATAAATCACCTACTGACATATCATTAAACTTCCACACGGTTCTCTGATATTTCTAAGATTAATTGTCTTTCTAGTCCTTTCCAATGTTGCCATTTGTTGTGTCATCAGAATGATCAAAGTGATTGAAAATGATAGATTTTGAACAATCTAAATTTGTCTATTTAGAAATGCCCTAGTCACAATGAAAAACCAAACATATGTCTCTGTGTGACCCCATTGCCGTGAGTGTTGCCTGTTGCCGTGAGTGTTGCCTGTTGCCGTGAGTGATATTTGTTGCCGTGAGTGATATCTGTTGCCGTGAGTGATATCTGTTGCCGTGAGTAATATCTGTTGCCATGAGTGTTGCCTGTTGCCGTGAGTGATATCTGTTGCCGTGAGTGTTGCCTGTTGCCGTGAGTGTTGCCTGTTGCTGTCAGTGATGCCAGGCGGTTGTGTTGTGTTGTGGTTCAGTTCTACAGGGCTCTGAACATCCGGGTGCCTCTGATTGGTCTGGAGGTATGGAAGGAGAGGGATGAGTGCATCATTACAGAGGAGCCCAACACCACACTCTGGTCCTTCCTACAGTGGAGACAGAAGCTTAAGTCCCGCAAGAAGCACGACAACGCACAGCTACTGACGTTAGTAAAGATCACTAACACACACACACACACACACACACACACTCTTAACCCGACAGCAATTAAAATGATTATTTGTCACATGCGCCGAATACAACAGCCCTTAACCAGCAATGTAGTTTTAAGAAAATAGAGTTAAGAAAATATTCAGTCAATAAAATAAAGTACAAAATAAAATTGAAAAAGTAACACAATGAAATAAGAATAATGAGACTAATACAGGGGGCACCACGGGTCTATGTGCGGGGCTATATACAGGGGGCACCGCGGGTCTATGTGCAGGGCTATATACAGGGGGCACCGCGGGTCTATGTGCAGGGCTATATACAGGGGGCACCACGGGTCTATGTGCAGGGCTATATACAGGGGGCACCACGGGTCTATGTGCAGGGCTATATACAGGGGGCACCGCGGGTCTATGTGCAGGGCTATATACAGGGGGCACCACGGGTCTATGTGCAGGGCTATATACAGGGGGCACCGCGGGTCTATGTGCAGGGCTATATACAGGGGGCACCACGGGTCTATGTGCAGGGCTATATACAGGGGGCACCACGGGTCTATGTGCAGGGCTATATACAGGGGGCACCACGGGTCTATGTGCAGGGCTATATACAGGGGGCACCACGGGTCTATGTGCAGGGCTATATACAGGGGGCACCACGGGTCTATGTGCAGGGCTATATACAGGGGGCACCGCGGGTCTATGTGCAGGGCTATATACAGGGGGCACCGCGGGTCTATGTGCAGGGCTATATACAGGGGGCACCGCGGGTCTATGTGCGGGGCTATATACAGGGGGCACCGCTACTGGGTCTATGTGCAGGGCTGAATACAGGGAGCACCGCTACCGGGTCTATGTGCGGGGCTATATACAGGGGGCACCGCTACCGGGTCTAAGTGTGAGGCTATTTACAGGGGGCACCGCTACCGGGTCTATGTGTGAGGCTATATACAGGGGGCACCGCGGGTCTATGTGCAGGGCTATATACAGGGGGCACCGCGGGTCTATGTGCGGGGCTATATACAGGGGGCACCGCGGGTCTATGTGTGAGGCTATATACAGGGGGCACCGCTACTGGGTCTATGTGCAGGGCTGAATACAGGGAGCACCGCTACCGGGTCTATGTGCGGGGCTATATACAGGGGGCACCGCTACCGGGTCTATGTGTGAGGCTATTTACAGGGGGCACCGCTACCGGGTCTATTTGTGAGGCTATATACAGGGGGCACCGCTACCGGGTCTATGTGCGGGGCTATATACAGGGGGCACCGCTACCGGGTCTATGTGTGAGGCTATATACAGGGGGTACCGCTACCGGGTCTATGTGTGAGGCTATATACAGGGGGCACCGCTACCGGGTCTAGGTGTGAGGGGCTATATACAGGGGGCACCGCGGGTCTATGTGCGGGGCTATATACAGGGGGCACCGCTACCGGGTCTATGTGTTACAGGTTAGTTGAGGTAATTTGTACAGTGGCTTGCGGAACTATTCACCCCCCTTGGCACATTTACTATTTTGTTGCCTTACGACCTGGAATTAAAATAGATTTTTGGTGGGGTTGTATCATTTGATTTACACACCATGCCTACCACTATGAAGATGCAATTGTATTTATTTATTGTGAAATAAACAAAAAATAAGACAAAAAAACAGAAAACTTGAGCGTGCATAACTATTCACCCCCCCACCCTAAGTCAATACTTTGTAGAGCCACCTTTTGCTACAATTACAGCTGCAAGTCTCTTGGGGTATGTCTCTATAAGCTTGGCACATCTAGCCACTGGGATTTTTGCCCATTCTTCAAGGCAAAACTGCTCCAGCTCCTTCAGCGGGTGTAAAGCAATCTTTAAGTCATACCACAGATTCTCAATTGGATTGAGGTATGGGCTTTGACTAGGCCATTCCAAGACATTTAAATGTTTCCTCTTAAACCACTCGAGTGTCGCTTTAGCAGTATGCTTAGGGTCATTGTCCTGCTGCAAGGTGAACCTCCATCCCAGTCTCAAATCTATGGAAGACCGAAACAAGTTTCCCTCAAGAATTTCCCTGTATTTAGTGCCATCCATTATTCCTTCAATTCTGACCAGTTTCCTAGTCCCTGTCGATGGAAAAACATGGTATTCTCGGGGTGATGAGAGGTGTTGGGTTTGCGCCAGACATAGTATTTTCCTTGATGGCCAAAAAGCTACATTTTAGTCTCATCTGACCAGAGTACCTTCTTCCATATGTTTGGGGAGTCTCCCACATGCCTTTTGGCAAACACCAAATGTGTTTGCTTATTTTTTTTTTTTAAGCAATGACTTTTTTTCTGGCCACACTTCCATAAAGCCCAGCTCTGTGGAATGTACTGCTTCAAGTGGTCCTATGGACAGATACTCCAATCTCTGCTGTGTAACTTCGCAGCTCCTTCAGGGTTATCTTTGGTCTCTTTGTTGTCTCTCTGATTAATGCCCTCGTTGCCTGGTCCGTGAGTTTTGGTGGGCGGCCCTCTCTTGACAGGTTTGTTGTGGTGACATATTTTATATAATGTATTTAATGGTGCTCCGTGGGATGTTCAAAGTTTCTGATATTTTTTTATAACTCAACCCTGATCTGTACTTCTCCACAACTTTGTCCTTGACCTGTTTGGAGAGCTCCTTGGTCTTCATGGTGCCGCTTGCTTGGTGGTGCCCCTTGCTTAGAGGTGTTGCAGACTCTGGGGCCTTTCAGAACAGGTGTATAAATACTGGGTGAATTATGGGTGATAAATGCACGCACCACTTTTCACTTTTTTATTTTGTATAATTTTTTGAAACAAGTTCTTTTTTTTCATTTCACTTCACCAATTTGGACTATTTTGTTTATGTCCATTACATGAAAT
This sequence comes from Oncorhynchus mykiss, assembly GCF_013265735.2. Classification (NCBI taxonomy): domain Eukaryota; kingdom Metazoa; phylum Chordata; class Actinopteri; order Salmoniformes; family Salmonidae; genus Oncorhynchus; species Oncorhynchus mykiss. The sequence goes on along the minus strand of NC_048585.1, from coordinate 58,199,157 downwards.
CCAAATAAAAATCCATTTAAATTACAGGTTGTAATGCAACAAAATAGGAAAAACACCAAGGGGGATGAATACTTTTGCAAGGCACTGTACATATAGGGTAAAGTGACCATGCATAGATAACAAACAGCGAGTAGCAGCAGTGTAAATCCCTCCCCCTGCCCAAAATTAGAACATCACAGCTCAGTTAGGTGTAATTAGAACATCACAGCTCAGTTAGGTGTAATTAGAACATCACAGCTCAGTTAGGTGTAATTGGGTGTAATTAGAACATCACAGCTCAGTTAGGTGTAATTAGAACATCGCAGCTCAGTAGGTGTAATTAGAACATCACAGCTCAGTTAGGTGTAATTAGAACATCGCAGCTCAGTTAGGTGTAATTAGAACATAACAGCTCAGTTATGTGTAATTAGAACATCACAGCTGAGTTAAGTGTAATTAGAACATCACAGCTCAGTTAGGTGTAATTAGGTGTAATTAGAACATCACAGCTCAGTTAGGTGTAATTAGAACATCACAGCTCAGTTAGGTGTAATTAGAACATCACAGCTCAGTTAGGTGTAATTAGAACATCACAGCTCAGTTAGGTGTAATTAGAACATCACAGCTCAGTTGGGTGTAATTAGAACATCCCAGCTCAGTTAGGTGTAATTAGGTGTAATTAGAACATCACAGCTCAGTTAGTTGTAAATAGAACATCACAGCTCAGTTAGGTGTAATTAGAACATCCCAGCTCAGTTAGGTGTAATTAGAACATCACAGCTCAGTTAGGTGTAATTAGAACATCACAGCTCAGTTAGGTGTAATTAGAACATCCCAGCTCAGTTAGGTGTAATTAGGTATAATTAGAACATCACAGCTCAGTTAGGTGTAATTAGAACATCACAGCTCAGTTAGGTGTAATTAGAATATCACAGCTCAGTTAGGTGTAATTAGGTGTAATTAGAACATCAAAGCTCAGTTAGGTGTCAATAGAACATCACAGCTCAGTTAGGTGTAATTAGAACATCACAGCTCAGTTAGGTGTAATTAGAACATCCCAGCTCAGTTAGGTGTAATTAGGTATAATTAGAACATCACAGCTCAGTTAGGTGTAATTAGAACATCACAGCTCAGTTAGGTGTAATTAGAACATCACAGCTCAGTTAGGTGTAATTAGAACATCCCAGCTCAGTTAGGTGTAATTAGGTGTAATTAGAACATCAAAGCTCAGTTAGGTGTAAATAGAACATCACAGCTCAGTTAGGTGTAATTAGAACATCCCAGCTCAGTTAGGTGTAATTAGAACATCACAGCTCAGTTAGGTGTAATTAGGTATAATTAGAACATCACAGCTCAGTTAGGTGTAATTAGGTGTAATTAGGTGTAATTAGAACACCGCAGCTCAGATAGGTGTAATTAGAACATAACAGCTCAGTTAGGTGTAATTAGAACATCACAGCTCAGTTAGGTGTAATTGGAACATCACAGCTCAGTTAGGTGTAATTAGAACATCACAGCTCAGTTATGTGTAATTAGGTGTAATTAGGTGTAATTAGGTGTAATTAGAACATCACAGCTCAGTTAGGTGTAATTAGAACATCACAGCTCAGTTAGGTGTAATTGGAACATCGCAGCTCAGTTAGGTGTAATTAGAACATCACAGCTCAGTTAGGTGTAATTAGAACATCACAGCTCAGTTAGGTGTAAATAGAACATCACAGCTCAGTTAGGTGTAATTAGAACATCCCAGCTCAGTTAGGTGTAATTAGAACATCACAGCTCAGTTAGGTGTAATTAGAACATCACAGCTCAGATAGGTGTAATTAGAACATCACAGCTCAGTTAGGTGTAATTAGAACATCACAGCTCAGTTATGTGTAATTAGGTGTAATTAGGTGTAATTAGGTGTAATTAGAACATCACAGCTCAGATAGGTGTAATTAGGTGTAATTGGAACATAACAGCTCAGTTAGGTGTAATTAGAACATCACAGCTCAGTTAGGTGTAATTGGAACATCACAGCTCAGTTAGGTGTAATTAGAACATCGCAGCTCAGTTAGGTGTAATTAGAACATCACAGCTCAGTTAGGTGTAATTAGAACATCACAGCTCAGTTAGGTGTAATTAGAACATCGCAGCTCAGTTAGGTGTAATTAGGTGTAATTAGAACATCACAGCTCAGTTAGGTGTAATTAGGTGTAATTAGAACATCACAGCTCAGTTAGGTGTAATTAGGTGTAATTAGAACATTACAGCTCAGTTAGATGTAATTAGGTGTAAGTATGTGTAATTAGAACATCACAGCTCAGTTTGGTGTAATTAGAACATCACAGCTCAGTTAGGTGTAATTAGGTGTAATTAGAGCATCGCAGCTCAGTTAGGTGTAATTAGGTGTAATTAGAACATAACAGCTCAGATAGGTGTAATTAGGTGTAATTAGAACATCACAGCTCAGTTAGGTGTAATTAGAACATCACAGCTCAGTTAGGTGTAATTAGAACATCACAGCTCAGTTAGGTGTAATTAGGTGTAATTAGAACATCACAGCTCAGATAGGTGTAATTAGGTGTAATTAGAACATCACAGCTCAGTTAGGTGTAATTAGAACATCACAGCTCAGTTAGGTGTAATTAGAACATCACAGCTCAGTTTGGTGTAATTAGAACATCACAGCTCAGTTAGCTGTAATTAGAACATCACAGCTCAGTTAGGTGTAATTAGAACATCACAGCTCAGTTAGGTGTAATTAGGTGTAATTAGAACATCACAGCTCAGTTAGGTGTAATTAGGTGTAATTATGTGTAATTAGAACATCACAGCTCAGTTAGGTGTAATTAGAACATCACAGCTCAGTTAGGTGTAATTAGAACATCGCAGCTCAGTTAGGTGTAATTAGAACATCACAGCTCAGTTAGGTGTAATTAGAACATCACAGCTCAGTTAGGTGTAATTAGAACATCACAGCTCAGTTAGGTGTAATTAGGTGTAATTAGAACATCACAGCTCAGTTAGGTGTAATTAGGTGTAATTAGAACTTTACAGCTCAGTTAGATGTAATTAGGTGTAAGTATGTGTAATTAGAACATCACAGGTCAGTTAGGTGTAATTAGAACATCACAGCTCAGTTAGGTGTAATTAGGTGTAATTAGAACATCACAGCTCAGATAGGTGTAATTAGGTGTAATTAGAACATCACAGCTCAGTTAGATGTAATTAGAACATCATACCCCAGTTAGGTGTAATTAGAACATCACAGCTCAGTTAGGTGTAATTAGAACATCACACCCCAGTTAGGTGTAATTAGAATATCACAGCTCAGTTAGGTGTAATTAGAACATCACAGCTCAGTTAGGTGTAATTAGAACATCACACCCCAGTTAGGTGTAATTAGAATATCACAGCTCAGTTAGGTGTAATTAGAACATCACAGCTCAGTTAGGTGTAATTAGAACATCACAGCTCAGTTAGGTGTAATTAGAACATCACAGATCAGTTAGGTGTAATTAGAACATCACAGCTCAGTTAGGTGTAATTAGAACATCACAGCTCAGGTAGGTGTAATTAGAACATCACAGCTCAGTTAGGTGTAATTAGGTGTAATTAGAACATCACAGATCAGTTAGGTGTAATTAGAACATCACAGCTCAGTTAGGTGTAATTAGAACATCACAGCTCAGTTAGGTGTAATTAGAACATCACAGCTCAGTTAGGTGTAATTAGGTGTAATTAGAACATCACAGCTCAGATAGGTGTAATTAGGTGTAATTAGAACATCACAGCTCAGTTAGGTGTAATTAGAACATCACAGCTCAGTTAGGTGTAATTAGAACATCTCAGCTCAGTTAGGTGTAATTAGAACATCACAGCTCAGTTAGGTGTAATTAGAACATCACAGCTCAGTGAGTCTGCCAAATACACGCATACACACACACACACACACACACACACACACACACACACACACACACACACACACACACACACACACACACACACGGCACAGCTTGACTGCCAAACACATACACACACACACACACACACACACACACACACACACACACACATGGCACAGCTTGACTGCCAAACACACAGTCATCCGTAAACAGTAAATTGGAGGCCTCTTCGCTGGAGGTAATTAGTTTCCAGATAGCACCTGGCTAGTGGTTCTAATTTTAAGGAGCAGCTTTTTTGATTTGTTTCGGGAATCTTAAGTGACAACAAGCTCCGAGAGACGTCATTGCATAGCCCCCCTGAGGCGCTCTGAGAAAGGTCTCAGGAAAGGATGTCATCCTTCCACTACTAGACTGTTCTCTGTAATTAAAGTGCATCGTCCCAGATCCCTCCGTGCCCGAGCGCGTCCATACTGAACTGAGAGAGAGAGAGTAAAAAAATGAAGGTGAAGTGATTTTTTTTTCTTCATTTCCCGCTGACAGGGGAGTGATATTTAAAGGGACCACCATAGGGATGGCACCGCTGGAGGGGATGTGTAGTCTGGAGAACTCTGGAGGCATTAATGTGGTGAGTTGGGTAGCTAGGATGGAGGATAAATGTGTGTGTGTGTGTCGTGTGTGCGTGTGTATGGCTCCTCACATTATGTATAGTGTGTGTGTGTGTGTGTGGTGTGTGTGTGTGTGGTGTGTGTGTGTGTGTCTCCATACCTGTGTGTTTCTGTGGGCCAGAGAAATCGATAGCTCTTCCACACTTGATTAGCCTCTAATAGGCTCTACTGGTTCAGTTCTCCGAGGTAGTGGAGGATAGTGTGATCCTAACATGACAGCAGGTATATATATATCCACGATTTCCACGATATATATATATATATCCACGACCCACCTAGACACAACAGCACTGAGAAATGGAAAAGTTTAGACTGGTTCCTTGTGATGTCCCACTCTGACGTCCTCTCAATGCAGTTTCAATTTAAAAAGTTTACTAAGGTAAGGGGTCAGGTTAGGGTTATGGTTATGGGTTATGGGTTAGGGGTTAAGGGTTAGAGTTTACGGGGGTATGGACGTCCCAAGGAATCCCGGATAGCCACTTGCCAAAGAGAAAAGGCATGGGAGAGGTCTTGGTTTGTGGGGTGTCAGGAGCAGCGTGACCTCAATGGAATAGGTCATCCTAGTTCTTTGACACAGACCGACCCCCCCCTAAATTAGTGATTAGCATTCTCTGCCGTTCAGCTGAACTCTGAATAGTTTTACATTTCCCTCGTTGTACAACAGTTTATCACCAACCACGTGACATCAGACAGTAGACCAGGTAGAACAAGCATGTGCGGGGTTATATACAGGGGGCACCGCGGGTCTATGTGTTGGCCCGTTTCAGTGAATTGTAAGATGGTCTGAAAGCGAAAGATTTGTGAAATCTTTTTAAAGCTGTTAAATTGAGACTAGGTGTTTTTGCTGTTAATGCTTAATCCCATACAAATGAGTCCTTTTGCTAATGTGGTCCCTCAGGACCATTCGGATTTACCCATCGGAGCTGCCGCCACCATGGCCCATGAAATCGGACATAATTTTGGGATGAGCCACGACCACGAGGGCTGCTGTGTGGAGGCGACTGCGGAGCAAGGGGGCTGCGTGATGGCTGCTGCCACCGGGTAAGAATGAACAGGTTTTTAGATCCAACATGGCTACCAGAGATCCAAAATGGTCACCTAGACATCCAAGATGGCCGCCGCTCTAAAGAACACACTCTGAAACTGAACATGATGGCAACTGTTCACAATGGTGTTCTGCATTGTGGATCTTTGTAATGTTTGCTTTCTTTTCGCCAACAGGCATCCATTTCCCCGGGTGTTCAGCCGCTGCAGTAAGCTGGACCTGGACAACTACTTCCAGAAGGGAGGGGGGATGTGCCTCTTCAACATGCCCGACATGAAGGACCTGGTCGGGGGCAAGAGGTGTGGCAACGGCTTTGTGGAGGACGGAGAAGAGTGCGACTGCGGAGAGCCAGAGGTGAGACAAGCCTGCCGCTCTATTAGCCGTTAGGATCCCTCACCTCAGACACGCCGAGCGACTTAGCGTATCGTCGCTTGTGTTTGATATTGTGTCTGTCAATCGTCCAGAATCCTTTGAGTCGGTAAAACAATTGTTTTATTTTTTTTAGAGATGTTTAAAAAGTTTTCTAGAGACTTTGAATTGTTGTTTTTACTTTTATGGAATTACAGTTAAGTAAGTAAAACCTCTGGCTTAATTTGTGAGGAAGTGTGAATTGAAAACAGGGAGAGGTTAATTTCTAGCTGACAGAAATGCTGATGATGTGGAGGCTGTTTTGACTTAAATCACAACTGGCAGTGAGTCGGCGTCGGCAGACACCGCAGCCGTCTGACAAGAAGCCACCTGTTTTGACACGGCACCAGAATGCTCGCTTCATGGTGTCGTCTTTTAGTATCCTGTCGCTTCAGAAGAATTGACGTTATTACGCATTGCCACACACGCAGACAAACGTATGTGTGCTTGGCAAAAAAAACAACTGTTTTTATTTCCAACCTTGTCAATCATATCCCAACTTTCCCATTTCTCAGCTCTTCCAAGGAACTTTTTAAAAATTATTTTGCTATGGAAAGTACGCTATGAAAACTGTCTAGTACTGGAAGTCACCTTGACGCATTCTAACTCGAACACTGATTTACTCTAAACACCACAGGGGGTCTGTCTGGGAGGTTGATGTAGTGTTTATTTTCCTCTGTGTAGTCTCTCTCTCTCTCTCTCTCTCTCTCCCTGATCCATTCTCTCCCTGCGGTATAATTGCCGTTTCTCATCCTTCAACTCCCACGTCGAGTTTAGAATATCTGTGGCTCGACGGCGGTAGGGAACGCCATGGCAACGGGGAAGAGATGTCATTTTCATCTCTGTGTGACAGCGTTCTGTGCGGTTGGATGTCTTTTTCCACTTCCTCCATCTCCAAAACTTTGACGTGTCGATCAGTGCTGTCACCCCAACGCCACAACTGGAGACAGAGTCAAAGAGCAGAGGAGTTGGGATGTGAACCGAATGTGTGTGTTTGTGCGGGCACAAGGTCGTGCCTCATTGATTTGGCTAAACGTGGTAACTGTGTGTGTGTGTGTGTGTGTGTGTGTGTGTATTTTTATCTATAGGAGTGCAGTAATGACTGCTGCAACGCCAACAACTGCAGTCTGAAGGCAGAGGCTCAGTGCGCCCACGGGGTGTGTTGCGAGGGCTGTAAGGTATGAAACACACACACACACAAGGGCTGTAAGGTATGAAACACACACACACACGAGGGCTGTAAGGTATGAAACACACACATGGGCGGATGTCATCTCACTTAAAGCACTTAAAATATCCTCTACTTCTCCTGTCTGATCAATAACCTCTCTGATCAATAACCTCTACTTCTCCTGTCTGATCAATATCCTCTACTTCTCCTGTCTGATCAATAACTCTACTTCTCCTGTCTGATCAATAACCTCTCTGATCAATAACTTCTACTTCTCCTGTCCGATCAATAACCTCTACTTCACCTCTCTGATCAATAACCTCTACTTCTCCTCTCTGATCAATAACCTCTACTTCTTCTGTCTGATCAATAACCTCTAATTCGCCTGTCTGATCAATAACCTCTACTTATCATGTCTGATCAATAACCTCTACTTCTCCTATCTGATCAATAACCTCTACATCTCCTGTCTGATCAATAACCTCTCTGATCAATAACCTGTGCTTCTTCTGTCTGATCAATAACCTCTACATCTCCTGTCTGATCAATAACCTCTCTGATCAATAACCTCTACTTCTCCTCTCTGATCAATAACCTCTCTGATCAATAACTTCTACTTCTCCTGTCCGATCAATAACCTCTACTTCTCCTCTCTGATCAATAACCTCTACTTCTTCTGTCTGATCAATAACCTCTACTTCTCCTATCTGATCAATAACCTCTACATCTCCTGTCTGATCAATAACCTCTCTGATCAATAACCTATACTTCTCCTCTCTGATCAATAACCTCTACTTCTTCTGTCTGATCAATAACCTCAACTTCTTCTGTCTGATCAATAACCTCTAATTCTCCTGTCTGATCAAAAACCTCTACTTCACCTGTCTGATCAATAACCTCTACTTCTCCTCTCTGATCAATAACCTTTACTTCTCCTGTCTGATCAATAACCTCTCTGATCAATAACCTCTACTTCTCCTCTCTGATCAATAACCTCTACTTCTTCTGTCTGATCAAAAACCTCTAATTCTCCTGTCTGATCAATAACCTCTACTTCTCCTGTCTGATCAATAAACTCTACTTCTTCTTTCTGATCAATAACCTCTACTTCTCCTATCTGATAAATAACCTATACTTCTCCTGTCTGATCAATAACCTCTACTTAATCTGTCTTATCAATAACCTCTACTTCACCTGTCTGATCAATAACCTCTACTTCACCTGTCTGATCAATAACCTCTCTGATCAATAACCCCTACTTCTCCTCTCTGATCAATAACCTCTACTTCACCTGTCTGATCAATAACCCCTACTTCTGTCTGATCAATAACCTCTACTTCTCCTCTCTGATCAATAATATATACTTCTCCTCTCTTATCAATATGCTCTCTGATCAATAATTATGTATCGTCTCAAGTTTAAACTTTCCTGTTTTTTGTTTCATGTTAATGAGGATTACAACTTCTTCTGTGAGTCTTTTAAAAGTAGAACAAAGCTTTTTTTCTATCTCCTTAGGATGGTCATAACCCTTATCTCTATGTATTTATGTGATTGAATAATTTATTTAAATCCCTCTGTAGTTAATCATGTACTGAATGGTCTTTAAAGCAAGTACGTCATACTGAATCCCCCCCCCCCCCCCCCCCCCCCCCCCCCCCCTCCTCTCTCCTTGGTTTTGCCCTCCTCTCCCCCAGCTGAAGCAGGCAGGTACCATGTGTCGTGGTCCTGCGGGAGCGTGCGACCTGCCAGAGTACTGCACTGGTGGCTCTCCCTACTGCCCGTCCAACGTTTATCTGCTGGATGGATCCTCCTGCCAGTATGGTCACGCCTACTGCTACAACGGCATGTGTCTGACCCACGAACAGCAGTGTCTGCAGCTGTGGGGTTACGGTAGGGATGTACGGCCTCTATATAACCATGTAAACACACTGGTACTTTACACACCACGGTAGGGATGTACGGCCTCTATATAACCATGTAAACATACTGGTACTTTACACACCACGGTAGGGATGTACGGCCTCTATATAACCATGTAGACATACTGGTACGTTACACACCAGAATAGAGACGGCCCTCTTTTACACTGCACACATAAGCATAGTAATAAAATAGGAGGTTTTTGCAGATGCTTTCATCCAAGACGATATACAGTCATGGCTGGGTATGGGAGCTCCCGGGAATACGAACCCACTAGCTTGGCGTTGCAAGTGCCACGCTCTGCCGCGCTCTGCCAACCCGAGCTACAGGGATATATTGGAACTTGGACAGTTGTACCATCCAATCAGAAACCTCAGTATTATCTCGTTAACGGTTGGTACTCGGCTAACTAATTTCACAATGAATTACTTTGGTCGTGAAATTGGCACTTCTGCTCGTGAAATATAGTACTGCGCCCTTCTTAGCCTGTAGCCTATACACCCACTGCATTAGCACGCACACACACACACACACACACACACACACACACACACACACACACACACACACACACACACACTGCATTACCACACACACACACACTGCATTACCACACACACACACACACACACACACACACACACACACACACACACACACACACACACACACACACACACACACACACACACACACACACACACACACACACACACACGCACACACTGCATTACCACACACACACACACACTGCATTACCACACACACACACACACACACACACTGCATTACCACACACACACACACACACACTGCATTACCACACACACACACACACACACACTGCATTACCACACACACACACACACACACACACACACACACACACACTGCATTACCACACACACACACACACACACACACACACACACACACACACACACACACACACACTGCATTACCACACACACACACACACACACACACACACACACACACTGCATTACCACACACACACACACACACACACACACACACTGCATTAGCACGCACACACACACACACATGCACACACACCCACTGCACTACCACACACATACCCATCCTCTGTTTCTGTACACACAGACCTAGAGAGTATCACAGACCTAGAGAGTTCACACAGACCTAGAGAGTACCACAGACCTAGAGAGTACCACAGACCTAGAGAGTACCACAGACCTAGAGAGTACACACAGACCAAGAGAGTACCACATACCTAGAGAGTACCACAGACCTAGAGAGTACCACAGACCTAGAGAGTACCACAGACCTAGAGAGTACACACAGACCTAGAGAGTACCACAGACCTAGAGAGTACACACAGACCTAGAGAGTACCACAGACCTAGAGAGTACCACAGACCTAGAGAGTACCACAGACCTAGAGAGTACCACAGATCTAGAGAGTACACACATACCTAGAGAGTACACACAGACCTAGAGAGTACACACAGACCTAAAGAGTACCACATACCTAGAGAGTACACACAGACCTAGAGAGTACACACAGACCTAGAGAGTACCACAGACCTAGAGAGTACACACAGACCTAGAGAGTACACACAGACCTAGAGAGTACCACAGACCTAGAGAGTACACACAGACCTAGAGAGTACCACAGACCTAGAGAGTACACACAGACCTAGAGAGTACACACAGACCTAGAGAGTACCACAGACCTAGAGAGTACACACAGACCTAGAGAGTACCACAGACCTAGAGAGTACCACAGACCTAGAGAGTACACACAGACCTAGAGAGTACACACAGACCTAGAGAGTACACACAGACCTATAGAGTACCACAGACCTAGAGAGTACCACAGACCTAGAGAGTACCACAGACCTAGAGAGTACACACAGACCTAGAGAGTACACACAGACCTAGAGAGTACACACAGACCTAGAGAGTACCTGGAGAGCTTTTGTCACGTACCATAGTTACGTTTTAGCATTTAGAGACTCCAGATAGTCATTAGAATATCCACCTTTTTAAACAGTATTAACATAATTGATGATAAGGACCTCAACCTTTCTCTCTCTCTCTCTCTCTCTCTCTCTCCATCTGCATCATGGGTAGTGATGTATCTATCGGCTTTCCTCCTCACGTACAGAACGCAGATCACCATGACGATCTACACCTTTAAACCACATTGGCATAGAACGTTGGGTAACATGTATTACAGCATTAGTCATCCATCACAGTTCAAAGCTTTATAAAAAGGATTATTTACCTAAAACCTATTTGAGTATTTTCTTCCTTAGTCCACTGTTAATAGGGATTCCCAAAACAGTGTGCATGTCAGTAGTCAGTAATATAGTAGTAATAATAATAATGATAATAATAATAATATAGAGCACTTTTCAGTAACAAATATAAAATGTGATGAAGATGCGTTTTTAAAAAGTTCTCTCTTCTTTTTTTTTCAGAATATTATTTTCGGACATAACAAAATCAAAAGAAAAATTGTTTATTTTATCCTTTAAAAAAAAATATATATCTATATATATTCTGTCTGTCGTTCTTAGAGGTGCAAACATCATGGTGACTCAAGTATCTCAAACGGTTTGCTCCTTGAAAGTGACTGTAAGCACCCCTGTATGGGGTGGGTAATGGCTTTTCTCATGAGTGAGTGGTTGCTATAGTAACTTTTATTTTACACTATGGATTTATTTATTTTGTTGTGTGTCCCAGGTGCCCGGCCAGCGCACGACGCCTGCTTTCAAGACGTCAACGCAGCAGGGAACGCGTTTGGAAACTGTGGGAAGGACGGTCAGGGAAACTACATGAAGTGCGAAAAAAGGTTTGAGTTGGAAACAATGTCCTCTTGTAAACCTACAATAACGCGGCATAGTAGTTCCAATTCAACTACAATATAACTACATTACCTGTTCATAGTTATAAAGATATTATAGCATAGACTGGTGGTGGTCACACCTGATCCTGGAGTTAAATCAGGTGTGTTTTTGATTTTTAACATGCCCTCATCCAATTAAGACGTTTAGATAAAGTACGAGGCTTAGTCATTTACATCCACAAAGCCATTAATCGTACTGTCATCTTCTTCTTGTCTTTGTTTCCCCGCGGATGCATTGTTGTGTGTGTGCCTATGCGTCTGTCTGTCTGTCTGTCTGTCTGTCTGTCTGTCTGTGTACTGTACCTGTCTGTCTGTCTGTCTGTCTGTGTGTCTGTCTGTCTGTGTGTCTGTCTGTCTGTCTGTCTGTCTGTCTGTGTACCTTACCTGTCTGTCTGTCTCTGTCTGTCTGTCTGTCTGTCTGTCTGTCTGTCTGTCTGTCTGTCTGTCTGTCTGTCTGTCTGTCTGTGTACTGTACCTGTCTGTCTGTCTGTGTGTGTACTGTACCTGTCTGTCTGTCTGTCTGTGTGTCTGCGTCTCGCGTGTGTCCGTCATTCGATCATGTGCGCTGTGCGTCGATCCCCAGCGACGCCAAGTGCGGGAAGATCCAGTGCCACAGCGCGGCCAAGAAGCCGAAGGGCACCAACGCAGTGTCCATAGACACCACCATCCGTACAGATGGCATGGAGGTGAAGTGCAGGGGGACATATGTCTATACCACCCAGGATGGACAAGGGGACCTCCCTGACCCGGGCCTCGTCATGACCGGCACCAAGTGTGGAGAGGGGAAGGCAAGTCGTGGTTGCAGTCGAATATTAATCTACTTGTATCTGTACCATAGATAGCACTGTCAACTTTATCATAGACTGTACTTTAAACTTTATCATGGACTGTACTGTAAACTTTATCATAGACTGTGCTGTAATATTTATCATAGACTGTACTGTAAACTTTATCATAAACTGTACTTTAAACTTTATCATAGACTGTGCTGTAATATTTATCATAGACTGTACTGTAAACTTTATCATAAACTGTACTGTAAACTTTATCATAGACTGTGCTGTAATATTTATCATAGACTGTACTGTAAACTTTATCATAAACTGTACTTTAAACTTTATCATAGACTGTACTGTAAACTTTATCATAAACTGTACTTTAAACTTTATCATAGACTGTACTGTAAACTTTATCATAGACTGTACTGTAAACTTTATCATAGACTGTACTGTAAACTTTATCATAGACTGTACTGTACAATTTGACATAGACTGTGCTGTAAACTTTATCATAGACTGTACTGTAAACTTTATCATAGACTGTACTGTAAACTTTATCATAGACTGTACTGTAAACTTTATCATAGACTGTACTGTAAACTTTATCATAAACTGTACTTTAAACTTTATCATAGACTGTACTGTAAACTTTATCATAGACTGTACTGTAAACTTTATCATAGACTGTACTGTAAACTTTATCATAGACTGTACTGTACAATTTGACATAGACTGTGCTGTAAACTTTATCATAGACTGTACTGTAAACTTTATCATAGACTGTACTGTAAACTTTATCATAGACTGTACTGTAAACTTTATCATAGACTGTACTGTAAACTTTATCATAGACTGTACTGTAAACTTTATCATAGACTGTACTGTAAACTTTATCATAGACTGTACTGTACAATTTGACATAGACTGTGCTGTAAACTTTATCATAGACTGTACTTTAAACTTTATCATAGACTGTGCTGTAATATTTATCATAGACTGTGCTGTAAACTTTATCATAAACTGTACTGTAAACTTTATCATAGACTGTACTGTACAATTTGACATAGACTGTGCTGTAAACTTTATCATAGACTGTACTGTAAACTTTATCATAGACTGTGCTGTAAACTTTATCATAAACTGTACTTTAAACTTTATCATAGACTGTACTGTAAACTTTATCATAGACTGTACTGTAATATTTATCATAGACTGTGCTGTAAACTTTATCATAGACTGTACTGTAATATTTATCATAGACTGTGCTGTAAACTTTATCATAGACTGTACTTTAAACTTTATCATAGACTGTACTGTAAACTTTGACATAGACTGTACTGTAAACTTTATCATAGACTGTACTGTAATATTTATCATAGACTGTACTGTAAACTTTATCATAGACGGTACTGTAAACTTTATCATAGACTGTACTGTAAACTTTATCATAAACTGTACTGTAAACTTTATCATAGACTGTACTGTACAATTTGACAAAGACTGTGCTGTAAAC
>NC_048585.1:58144889-58179889 GCF_013265735.2 Oncorhynchus mykiss | reverse complement strand
AAGTGTTTAGTACCAGACAGCAGAATCACACAGAATCTCAGTATGACTTCACAGGTGAAGGGAAGTCTGTCAGATTCAAACACCTCATGTAGTAAACAAAAACGCAGTGTGTGTGTGTGTGTGTGTGTGTGTGTGTGTGTGTGTGTGTGTGTGTGTGTGTGTGATGTTCTCCAAAGGTGTGCAACAGCAATGGCAACTGTCACTGTAACCGAGGGTGGGCACCTCCCTTCTGTGAGAAGCTTGGTCTGGGAGGCAGTGTGGACAGTGGGCCTGTCCAGTACCACAGTGAGTTGACCTTCACACACATGCTCCTTCCTGGGATTCACGATGCCCCCTATCAATCTTCACACGCCATCTGAATGTAACATTAGCTCTGCCAGGGTGTTTCTGGTCCAGTTGAAACATTCTTCCGCCAGTTTCAAATACATGTTTTATAGAAGATGCTTCTATAAAGGTTTCTATAAAAGTGGGTAATGTTATTTTCCCTCTCTCTGTGCACTCCAGGTCAGCTGGGCTTGGTGTTGGGTCTTCTGTTTGTCTTCCTGGTTCTCCTACCTGGGATCCTCATCACCTTCTACTGCTATAAGATCAAGAGCTCCTACTACCACAAGTGGCTCTCCCAGAGAGACAAGAACAACAAGGCTAACAGGTAACTTACAGTCGCTAGCCGCGCCTCTATAAGACTTAATGAAGTCTTCATAAACCCTTCATAAGCCCTTCATAAGCCCTTCATAAGCCCTTCATTAGCCCTTCATAAGCCCTTCATAAGCCCTTCATTAGCCCTTCATAAGCCCTTCATTAGCCCTTCATAAGCCCTTCATTAGCCCTTCATAAGCCCTTCATTAGCCCTTCATAAGCCCTTCATAAGCCCTTCATAAGCCCTTCATAAGCCCTTCATAAGCCCTTCATAAGCCCTTCATTAGCCCTTCATAAGCCCTTCATTAGCCCTTCATAAGCCCTTCATTAGCCCTTCATAAGCCCTTCATTAGCCCTTCATAAGCCCTTCATAAGCCCTTCATAAGCCCTTCATTAGCCCTTCATAAACCCTTCATAAGCCCTTCATAAGCCCTTCATTAGGCCTGCATAGATGCTTCACAAAGAAAATGGCACTCTATACAATAGGTTTTGTTTCAACAATGGATTGAACTCTAGAATCATCTAATAACTCAGAGACTGATAACACCGGGATGCCGGATGGGTTTGTAGCCAGAGAGATAACACCGGGATGCCGGATGGGTTTGTAGCTAGAGAGATAACACCAGGATGCCGGATGGGTTTGTAGCTAGAGAGATAACACCAGGATGCCGGATGGGTTTTGTAGCTAGAGAGATAACACCAGGATGCCGGATGGGTTTGTAGCTAGAGAGATAACACTAGGATGCTGGATGGGTTTGTAGCTACCGAGGTAACACCGGGATGCCGGATGGGTTTGTAGCTAGAGTGATAACACCGGGATGCCGGATGGGTTTGTAGCTAGAGAGATAACACTAGGATGCTGGATGGGTTTGTAGCTACCGAGGTAACACCGGGATGCCGGATGGGTTTGTAGCTAGAGTGATAACACTAGGATGCTGGATGGGTTTGTAGCCAGAGAGATAGCACTAGGATGCTGGATGGGTTTGTAGCCAGAGAGATAACACCGGGATGCCGGATGGGTTTGTAGCTAGAGAGATAACACCAGGATGCCGGATGGGTTTGTAGCTAGAGGAATAACACTGGGATGCTGGATGGGTTTGTAGCTAGAGAGATAACACTAGGATGCCTGGATGGGTGTGTAGCTAGAGGGATAACACAAGGATGCTTGATGGGTTTGTAGCTAGAGAGATAACACCGGGATGCCGGATTTGTTTGTAGCTAGAGAGATAACACTAGGAGGCCGGATGGGTTTGTAGCTAGAGAGATAACACCGGGATGCCGGATGGGTTTGTAGCTGTGACTTACTACTACTGTACACACGTCATCCTCTGACTGCAATCTGCCCACTCTTCACTTCTGCACCATCACAACACCTTTATAGGGGCAAACAAATGTAATGTACCCTCATAAAATCGAATACCTTCCCCTCTCTTCCAGTAGAAGACCAATATACTTATACACACAGAGACCGGGCATCAGAACGCTGAGTGAGTTAGTACCTCTGAAAACAGGCCTGTCGGACAGTGTAGTTTACAGGAGAGGGAGGTAGTCTGCCGTGGTGCCCCCTGGAAATAAAGCTCTGGTGACCTTCTGAACGGACAGAGAAATAGGTTAATCATTGGTATTGGACTGGAAAGGGGATTTGATTGTATGAAAGAGATGAGGTACAAAGGAGTCTTCTGAAGGAATATTAAACCCTACAGAAAATGACCCTTCTTGTTAGGTAATTAAAAGGCTCTTTAGTGGAGACCAGATGCAGTTTGTCTTTTTAGTTTCGGAGCCAATAGTTTGCGTATCAATATCAGGTTACTGTGTATGGTTGATTGAGGAGAATTCTGTTTTGATGTATTTTAGTGTGTGTGTGTGTGTGTGTGTGTCTACTTCCACACACTTTTCTAAGAGCTGTTGTGGGATTAGCCAAAAGCATACAAATTGAACCTATGAGGTTCTTTAGAAGTTTCTTAAAACATTCTACCTCCTCCTCGACTTCCTCCTCAACCTCCTCCTCGACTTCCTCCTCGACCTGCTTCTCCTCCTCTACCTCCTCCTCTACCTCCTCCTCCACCTGCTCCTCTACCTTCTCCTCTACCTCCTCCTCTACCTCCTCCTCTACCTGCTCCTCCAACTCCTCCTCTAACCACTCCTCTACCACCTCCTCGACCTGCTCCTCCTCCTCCTCTACCTCCTCCTCTAACTCCTACTCTAACCCCTCCTCTTACCCCTCCTCTACCACCTCCTCGACCTGCTCCTCCTCCTCCTCTACCTGCTCCTCCTCTACCTCCTCCTCCTCTACCTCCTCCTCTACCTCCTCCTCGACCTCCTCCTCCTCCACCTGCTCCTCTACCTCCTCTTCGACTTCCTCCTCGACCTGCTTCTCCTCCTCTACCACCTCCTCAACCTACTCTACCTCCTCCTCATCTACCTGCTCCTCTATCTCCTCCTCTAACTCCTCCTCGACGACCTCCTCATTGACCTGCTCCTCGACCTCCTCCTCTACCACCTCCTCAACCTGCTCCTCCTCTACCTGCTCCTATGCCTGCTCCTCCTCATCCTCTACCTGCTCCTATACCTGCTCCTCTACCTCCTCCTCATCTACCTGCTCCTCTACCTCCTCCTCTAACTCCTCATTGACCTGCTCCTCGACCTCCTCCTCCTCGACCTCCTCATTGACCTGCTCCTCGACCTCCTCCTCCTCTACCACCTCCTCAACCTGCTCCTCCTCCTCTACCTGCTCCTCCTCCTCCTCCTCTACCTGCTCCTCCTCCTCTACTTGCTCCTATACCTGCTCCTCCTCCTCCTCCTCTAGGAGATACACAGAGACAGACCGACACACACACACACACACACACAGACACAAACACACACAGCGTAATGTTTGCCAGCCCAGTCCTCTACAACTGGGGACTATCAAATCAATAGAAAGTAGGATTGAAAAGCCAGCACAGTCTTCAGAATAAATGTGTCTCGTTCACGGCCTCTAACACCCTTGTGGCCTCCATCCTCGTTATTCCCTCAGACTTGAAGGCTCCATGGAGAAGGGTAAGAATGGACACCTCAACCCGGCGTTCCATCTGAAGGTGGTGGGGCCGGCGAACAAAGGAAACAGTCACAAGGGGGTGAGTGTGAAAGGAGACTGGAGTTTAAATCTGAGGTGACTTCCGTCTCTCTGTATGCTGGAAATGTTTCTCCCTGTGTGAAGAACTGAAGACATCGAACTGGAGTCAAGCTGGCCTTGAGTTAAATTACCATATGTACAACTGTAGCTCTGCGTGTGTCAAATGTTCTGTAGTAGCACTTTCTACCTCCAATTTATAAATGTTTTTCAACATATACTTCACATAAAACTTAAATGACACAATACCAAAATGTTCTCTACACAGCTCCCTCACACCAGCAAAGAGGTGCTGCCTCTCCGGCCGGGCCCCACCCCTAACGGCACTCAGCCTGTCAACATCGTGCGTCCTCTAAGGCCCGCGCCCTCGCCGCACAACACGCCACGGCGCTTCAAGGTGGCCCACCCACCTTTACTTGTCAGCAAGCAACCCGGGGCCCTGCCGAAATCCCCCGCCCCCCCCTCAAAAACTTACGCCACCCAAGAAACCGCTTCCCCTCAACCCAACACGATCACCACTGGTATCCAACCCAACACGATCGCCACTGGTATCCAACCCAACACGATCACCACTGGTATCCAACCCAACACGATCACCACTGGTATCCAACCCAACACGATCGCCACTGGTATCCAACCCAACACGATCACCACTGGTATCCAACCCAACACGATCACCACTGGTAAGTTTATCTTATTTTACTATAATTTTATTTGTTCATTGAGAAAATGTCTTTCTGTTGTGTTTCTTGTTTTTACTAAGAGGATTTTGTCGCACACGAGGAACTAGATGAAATAGCAATGTTTTTGTTTTAATCTTCTTATTGTTTTCCATCGATTTCCTAAAACATTTTCCCATCTCTGCCTATTAAGTGTAAAAAATAAATAAAATAAAAAGCCTTGGAAAATCACATTGGCCTTGAATTTAATATTGCTCTGTGTTTTTTTTTTGCACGAAATGAATTTCTCTGCGTTTGTTTTTTTATTATTTTATAAGCATCTAATAGCAGAGGTAGAGGTACACTGTAATGAAATAAAACACCAGGAATTCAGACAAAGCCTGCCAACCACCGGATTAAACACAGCTTGAGATGTGTAATTTCTCTCTTGTTCTTTCACTTTTTCTATTTCACTGTTTCTCTCTCACTCTTTTTCTCCCACTCTACGTGTCTCTTCTCTCTTTCTTGCTCCCTCTCTATCTCTCCCCTTCTTTCTCTCTCTCTCCCCCCTCTCTCTACGAGTCTCTTCTCTCTCTCCCCCCTCTCTCTACGAGTCTCTTCTCTCTCTCTATCTCTCCCCCTCTCTCTATGAGTCTCTTCTCTCTCCCCCTCTCTCTATGCGTCTCTTCTCTCTCCCCCTCTCTCTATGAGTCTCTTCTCTCTCCCCCTCTCTCTATGAGTCTCTTCTCTCTCTCTCTCTCTTTCTTTCTCCCTCGCGCTCTCTCTCTCTCTCTCTCTCTCTCCTTCCCAGTTGGTGTCAGAGCTGCAGCCCAGACACTCCCCCTCTCCTCCTCAGAGGCCCCTGCCCCTCAGCCCCGCCAGAGGGGTGGTGTTACCCGTGAGCCCAGCGAGGGCGATTCCTCCCAAACCCTCCAATGGGCTGCTGGTGATGATGCCCCCTGCCGTCGGCCCCAAACCAGTGGGCAAGCTGTCCGTCATCCCTCCTCTCAAAGCACTCCGGTGGGTCCACACATAGGAAGGAAGGCAGGAAGGAAAGAAGGAAGGAAGGAAGGAAGGAAGGAAGGAAGGCAGGCAGGCAGGCAGGCAGGCAGGCAGGAAGGAAGGAAGGAAGGAAGGTAGTCAGGCAGGAAGGCAGGCAGGCAGGAAGGAAGGAAGGCAGGCAGGCAGGCAGGCAGGAAGGAAGGCAGGCAGGCAGGCAGGCAGGCAGGCAGGCAGGAAGGAAGGAAGGAAGGCAGGCAGGGAGGCAGGCAGGAAAGAAAGGGTCTCAAACTTGGTGACGAGTTTAGAGGGTACTATGATGTTAAATGCTGAGTTGTAGTCGATGAACAGCATTCTCACATAGGTATTCCTCTTGTCCAGATGGGTTAGGGCAGTGTGCAGTGTGGTTGCGATTGCGTCGGCTGTGGACCTATTGGGGCGGTAATCAAATTGGAGTGGGTCTAGGGTGTCAGGTAGGGTGATATGGTCCTTAACTAGTCTCTCAAATCACTTCATGATGACGGAAGTGAGTGCTACGGGACGGTAGTCGTTTAGCTTTGTTACCTTAGCTTTCTTGGGAACAGGAACAATGGTGGCCCTCTTGAAGCATGTGGGACAGCAGACTGGGATAAGGATTGATTGAATATGTCCGTAAACACACCAGCCATCTGGTCTGTGCATGCTCTGAGGACGCGGCTGGGGATGCCGTCTGGGCCTGCAGCCTTGCGAGGGTTAACACGTTTAAATGTTTTACTCATGTCGGCTGCAGTGAAGGAGAGTCCGCAGGTTTTGGTTGCGGGCCATGTCAGTGGCACTGTATTGTCCTCAAAGCGAGCAAAGAAGTTGTTTAGTCTGTCTGGGAGCAAGACATCCTGGTCCGTGACGGGGCTGGTTTTCTTTTTGTAATCCGTGATTGACTGTAGACCCTGCCACATACCTCGTGTCTGAGCCGTTGAATTGCGACTCAACTTTGTCTCTATACTGACGCTTAGCTTGTTTGATTGCCTTGCGGAGGGAATAGCTACACTGTTTGTGTTCGGTCATGTTTCCGGTCACCTTGCACTGGTTAAAAGCAGTGGTTCGCGCTTTCTGTTTTGCGCGAATGCTGCCATCAATCCACAGTTTTCTGGTTGGGGAATGTTTTAATAGACGCTGTGGGTATGTTCTGATGGAATCCTTTGTTCTGATGGAATCCTTTGTTCTGATGGAATCCTTTGCTCTGATGGAATCCTTTGTTCTGATGGAATCCTTTGTTCTGATGGATTTCTTTGCTCTGATGGAATCCTTTGTTCTGATGGAATCCTTTGCTCTGATGGAATCCTTTGCTCTGATGGAATCCTTTGTTCTGATGGAATCCTTTGTTCTGATGGAATCCTTTGCTCTGATGGAATCCTTTGTTCTGATGGAATCCTTTGTTCTGATGGAATCCTTTGCTCTGATGGAATCCTTTGCTCTGATGGAATCCTTTGTTCTGATGGAATCCTTTGTTCTGATGGAATCCTTTGCTCTGATGGAATCCTTTGTTCTGATGGAATCCTTTGTTCTGATGGAATCCTTTGCTCTGATGGAATCCTTTGCTCTGATGGAATCCTTTGTTCTGATGGAATCCTTTGTTCTGATGGAATCCTTTGCTCTGATGGAATCCTTTGTTCTGATGGAATCCTTTGTTCTGATGGAATTCTTTGTTCTGATGGAATCCTTTGTTCTGATGGAATCCTTTGTTCTGATGGAATCCTTTGCTCTGATGGAATCCTTTGCTCTGATGGAATCCTTTGTTCTGATGGAATCCTTTGTTCTGATGGAATTCTTTGTTCTGATGGAATCCTTTGCTCTGATGGAATCCTTTGTTCTGATGGAATCCTTTGCTCTGATGGAATCCTTTGTTCTGATGGAATCCTTTGTTCTGATGGAATCCTTTGTTCTGATGGAATCCTTTGTTCTGATGGAATTCTTTGTTCTGATGGAATCCTTTGTTCTGATGGAATCCTTTGTTCTGATGGAATTCTTTGTTCTGATGGAATTCTTTGTTCTGATGGAATCCTTTGTTCTGATGGAATCCTTTGTTCTGATGGAATCCTTTGTTCTGATGGAATTCTTTGTTCTGATGGAATCCTTTGTTCTGATGGAATCCTTTGCTCTGATGGAATCCTTTGTTCTGATGGAATCCTTTGTTCTGATGGAATCCTTTGCTCTGATGGAATCCTTTGTTCTGATGGAATCCTTTGCTCTGATGGAATCCTTTGTTCTGATGGAATCCTTTGCTATGATGGAATCCTTTGTTCTGATGGAATCCTTTGTTCTGATGGAATCCTTTGTTCTGATGGAATCCTTTGCTCTGATGGAATCCTTTGTTCTGATGGAATCCTTTGTTCTGATGGAATCCTTTGTTCTGATGGAATCCTTTGTTCTGATGGAATCCTTTGTTCTGATGGAATCCTTTGCTCTGATGGAATCCTTTGCTCTGATGGAATCCTTTGCTCTGATGGAATCCTTTGTTCTGATGGAATCCTTTGCTCTGATGGAATCCTTTGTTCTGATGGAATCCTTTGTTCTGATGGAATCCTTTGTTCTGATGGAATCCTTTGTTCTGATGGAATCCTTTGTTCTGATGGAATCCTTTGCTCTGATGGAATCCTTTGCTCTGATGGAATCCTTTGCTCTGATGGAATCCTTTGTTCTGATGGAATCCTTTGTTCTGATGGAATCCTTTGTTCTGATGGAATCCTTTGCTCTGATGGAATCCTTTGTTCTGATGGAATCCTTTGTTCTGATGGAATCCTTTGTTCTGATGGAATCCTTTGCTCTGATGGAATCCTTTGTTCTGATGGAATCCTTTGTTCTGATGGAATCCTTTGTTCTGATGGAATCCTTTGCTCTGATGGAATCCTTTGCTCTGATGGAATCCTTTGTTCTGATGGAATCCTTTGTTCTGATGGAATCCTTTGCTCTGATGGAATCCTTTGCTCTGATGGAATGGTTATGTTCTTATTGGGGATTTTCAAATGAATCATTTTTCATATTTTACAAATGTTTGCGTTTAACTTTTATTTTTAGAAGCAAAAACATGTACGTTTTAAAGCATCTGTTGTCAACTCCGTCACTGATGGTTAACCATACTTCAGATCTATCATTGTTGTCAATATTCTGAATACATTTTTTAATCACTGTTCTGCAGCATTACAGCATTAAATTATTAAACTATTTGCTGTTCTAGACTTGTTCGCCTTATAAATATTATTTTATGTTGTGAATCTTTAAAAATGCGCCAACCTTTTTATGAAATTAGCCCTGAAGCATTACATATTTGAATAATCTAATGTAAGAATGAAACAATTAAAGGCCTTTAAACAATTGTTGGACAATGAAAAACAAAATGCCTCTTATGGTGTCGGAGTCAACATAAATCCAGTTAGTGGCATTTTATGTACACCATTTTTTTAAAATAATAATTAAGAGGTTTTTTCTTTCAATGGTATGATGGCTAAAATATTGGACTATCAAAATATGTATTTAAATGTTAACACATATGAAGAAAATTATTGGTGAATTTTTTATTTTTTTTGGGGGGGGGGGGGGGGGGGGGGGGTGATGTCTTTCAAGAATCCCTGAGCTACATATATATGGAAATGAGCTTATTTCATGCATCACTGTGATTCACATTTCAAACTGTGTTCTTCTCATTTATAACCCATTAGAGAGACTGCTGGCTTTGTGGCTAATAGCGATACTTCACTGTGAGCACTGCCATAGATTATAATAAATACACTTTGTTTCTAGCCCTAAATAGTTGTCCAATGTTCCTGCCTCGGCATCAAATTGACTTGATATTAGTCTCCCTGATAACATTTTAAAAAAAAAGACACTCCAAGAAGTTGTTGCTCATAAATATACCATTGTTAACATTATTGTTCTTGCAACCTGCTTCTTCCAACAAGTTTACAACAATCCCCCCCCCCCCCCCCCCCTTGTATCGTTGAAAGACTATTTTCTCCCCTGATTCCTGTCTCTCCATTTTACACTGTTTTCAACTCAGGTCATTGCGAGGGGGGGGGGGGGGCTGTGTGTGTGTGCGGGTGTGCGTGTGTGTGTGTGTGTGCGGGTGTGTGTGCATGCGTGTGTGTATGTGCGGGTGTGTGTGTGCGTGCGGGTGTGCGTGTGTGTGTGTGTGTGCGGGTGTGTGTGCATGCGTGTGTGTATGTGCGGGTGTGTGTGTGCGTGCGTGCGTGCGTGCGTGTGTGTGTGTGTGTGCGGGTGTGTGTGCATGCGTGTGTGTATGTGTGTGTGTGCGGGTGTGTGTGTGCGTGCGTGCGTGTGTGTGTGTGCGGGTGTGTGTGCATGCGTGTGTGTATGTGTGTGTGTGCGGGTGTGTGTGTGCGTGCGTGCGTGTGTGTGTGTGTTCACTCTCCTGGTACTTTATATAATTTATTAAGCTTTATTTAACCTTTATTTAACTAGACAAATCAGTGAAGAACAAATTCATATTTACAATGACAGCCTATCCCCGGCAAAACCCAGACAGCCAATTGTGTTATGCCTTATGGGACTCCCAATCACGGCCGGTGGTGGATACAGCCTGGAATCGAACCAGGGTCTGTAGTGACGCCTGTAGCATCAGAGATGCAGTGCCTTAGACGCAATGAGCCAATCAGGAGCCCGAGATAAGAACCTACCAGAAGTAGAAGTTCATAAGCCACAACTCACACAACTGTGTTAAAACAACCCCCTGTCTACACTGTGTTAAAAGAACCCCCTGTCTACACTGTGTTAAAACAACCCCCTGTCTATACTGTGTTAAAACAACCCCTTGTCTACACTGTGTTAAAACAACCCCCTGTCTACACTGTGTTAAAACAACCCCCTGTCTACACTGTGTTAAAACAACCCCTTGTCTACACTGTGTTAAAACAACCCCCTGTCTACACTGTGTTAAAACAACCCCCTGTCTACACTGTGTTAAAACAACCCCCTGTCTACACTGTGTTAAAACAACCCCCTGTCTACACTGTGTTAAAAGCTACTGTTTCTCTCTTTTTCTTCCTTTGCTTCTCTTTCCTCTTCTCAGACTGGTCCCAGGAGCGAAACCAAACACAGTCTCCTCGCCTTTCCGAAAATGACCCTGGGACCCGAGCCTTGCCTTTCCGAGAGGAGCCTATCAGGAGCCAGCAGTCAGTCAGCAGCAGTCAGCCTATTTGCACTACAGCGACCTTGTTGGAGGGCTGGTACAAGACAGGTGTTGACCAACAGTAATAGCTAGGGGGCAAGGCAGAGGCTGATGGAGGGGGGAAGAGGAGGGGGAAGGAAGAAGGGGGGGGGGGGTTGAAGAGGAGGGGGTTTGGAGGGAATGAAGAGGAGGGGGGAGGGAAGGAAGAGGATGGGGAGGGGCTAGAGAGGGAAGGAAGAGGAGGGGGGGACTGGAGAGGGAAGGAGGGGGAGGGGCTAGAGAGGGAAGGAGGGGGAGGGGCTAGAGACGGTTGGAAGAGGAGGGGGAGGGGCTGGAGAGGGAAGGAAGAGGAGGGGCTAGAGAGGGACGGAAGAGGAGGGGGAGGGGCTGGAGAGGGAAGGAAGAGGGGGGGGATGGGCTAGAGAGGGTTGGAAGAGGGGGGGAGGGGCTGGAGAGGGAAGGAAGAGGGGGGGGGCTAGAGAGGGAAGGAAGAGGAGGGGCTAGAGAGGGAAGGAAGAGGAGAGGGAGGGGCTGGAGAGGGAAGAAAGGGGAGGGGGAGGGGCAAGAGAGGGAAGGAAGGGGAGGGGCTAGAGAGGGAAGGAAGAGGAGGGGGAGGGGCTAGAGAGGGAAGGAAGAGGAGGGGGTAGGGGGGTACTGGAGTGAACATGGAGGGTCCTGTCGCCTGACTTGAAAATCGTGACTTTTATGACCTCACCCCAACGGCACCGTGACAAGGACAAAGATGACGACACGGTTTTGCACGGATGGAAAACCATGCAGACTGAGATGTGCTATTGCTGGGGGTGGTCACATTGCCAAAACCTTGTTTGTTTGTGTTGTCAATCCGTTTACGCACCGTGTATAGCGCTAGCTAGCATTTTCTAATTATTCTCGTGTACTTGTCTGTTTACGTTTAGTTTTTGTAACGGTTTGTGTTGCCAAAGAGGACTTTTGAGGCATGTTGTTGATCATTGCAATTTGATTTGAATGTCTCTTGCTGTGTGTATTATTTTCTTACATAAAAAAAATCACCTTTTTACAAAACTGGCTTGTGTGCTTCTTCTTCTTTCTCTTTTAAGGTTGAAATCTGGCTTGGGTTCTTCTTCTTCTTTCTCTTTTAAGGTTGAAAACTGGCTTGTGTGCCTCTTCTTCTTTCTCTTTTAAGGTTGAAAACTGGCTTGTGTGCTTCTTCTTCTTTCTCTTTTAAGGTTGAAAACTGGCTTGTGTGCTTCTTGAAGGACTTGGCTGATTTCTTTTGATTTTCCCATGATGTCAAGCAAAGAGGCACTGAGTTTGAAGGTAGGCCTTGAAATAAATCCACAGGTACACCTCCAATTGACTCAAATTATGTAATTTAGCCTATCAGAAGCTTCTAAAGCCATGACATCATTTTCTGGAATTTTCCAAGCTGTTTAAAGGCACAGTCAACTTAGTTTATGTAAACTTCTGACCCACTGGAATTGTGATACAGTGAATTATAAGTAAAATAATTGGTCTGTAAACAATTGTTGGAAAAATGAACGGTGTTATGCATAAAGTAGATGTCCTAACCGACTTGCCAAAACTATAGTTTGTTAACAAGAAATGTGTGGAGTGGTTGAAAAACGAGTTTTAATGAATCCAACCTAAGTGTATGTACACTTCCCACTTCAACTGTATATTTAAACTCAGCAAAAAAAGAAACATACCTTTTTAGAACCTTGTCTTTCAAAAATCCAAATAACCACAGATCTTCATTGTAAAGGGTTTAAACACTGTTTCCCATGCTTGTTCAATTAACCATAATCAATTAATGAACATGCACTTGTTGAACGGTCGTTGAGACACTAACAGCTTACAGACGGAAGGCAATTAAGGTCACAGTTATGAAAACTTAGGACACTAAAGAGGCCTTTCTATTGACTCTGAAAAACACGAAAAGAAAGATGCCCAGGGTCCCTGCTCATCTGCATGAACGTGCCTTAGGCATGCTGGAAGGAGGCATGAGGACTGCAGATGTGGCCAGGGCAATACATTTCAATGTCCGTACTGTGAGATGCCTAAGACAGCGCTACAGGGAAACAGGATGGACAAATGATCTCTCTTGCAGTGGCAGACCACGTGTAACAACACCTGCACAGGATCGGTACATCCGAACATCACACCTGCGGGACAGATACAGGGTGGCAACAACAACTGTCTGAGTTACACCAGGAACACACAATCCCTCCATCAGTGCTCAGACTGTCCACAATAGGCTGAGAGAGGTTGGACTGAGGGCTTGTAGGCCTGTTGTAAGGCAGGTCCTCACCAGACATCACCGGCAACAATGTCGCCTATGGGCACAAACCCAACGTCGCTGGACCAGACAGGACTGGCAAAAAGTGCTCTTCACTGACGAGTCGAGGTTTTGTCTCACCAGAGGTGATGGTTGGATTCGCGCTTATCGTCGAAGGAATGAGCGTTGCACCGAGACCTGTACTCTGAAGCGGGATCGATTTTGGAGGTGGAGGGTCCGTCATGGTCTGGGGCGGTGTGTCCCAGCATCATCGGACTGAGCTTGTTGTCATTGCGGGCAATCTCCACGCTGGGCGTTACAGGAAAGACATCTTCCTCCCTCATGTGGTTCCCTTCCTGCAGGCTCATCCTGACATGACCCCCCAGTATGACAATGCCACCAGCATGCTGCTCGTTCTGTGCGTGATTTCCTGCAAGACAGGAATGTCAGTGTTCTGTTCACTTATTTTAAAAAATATATAATTTAATCAAGAGTTCTAAATAACACACTTATCAAGAGAACATCCCTGGTCATCCCTACTGCCTCTGATCTGGAGGACTCACTAAACAGAGAACATCCCTGGTCATCCCTACTGTCTCTGATCTGGAGGACTCACTAAACAGAGAACATCCCTGGTCATCCCTACTGCCTCTGATCTGGAGGACTCACTAAACAGAGAACATCCCTGGTCATCCCTACTGTCTCTGATCTGGAGGACTCACTAAACAGAGAACATCCCTGGTCAACCCTACTGCCTCTGATCTGGAGGACTCACTAAACAGAGAACATCCCTACTGTCTCTGATCTGGTGGACTCACTAAACAGAGAACATCCCTGGTCATCCCTACTGCCTCTGATCTGGAGGACTCACTAAACAGAGAACATCCCTGGTCATCCCTACTGCCTCTGATCTGGTGGACTCACTAAACAGAGAACCTCCCTGGTCATCTCTACTGTCTCTGATCTGGAGGACTCACTAAACAGAGAACATCCCTGGTCATCCCTACTGCCTCTGATCTGGAGGACTCACTAAACAGAGAACATCCCTGGTCATCCCTACTGCCTCTGATCTGCTGGACTCACTAAACAGAGAACATCCCTGGTCATCCCTACTGCCTCTGATCTGGTGGACTCACTAAACAGAGAACCTCCCTGGTCATCTCTACTGTCTCTGATCTGGAGGACTCACTAAACAGAGAACATCCCTGGTCATCCCTACTGTCTCTGATCTGGTGGACTCACTAAACAGAGAACATCCCTGGTCATCCCTACTGTCTCTGATCTGGTGGACTCACTAAACAGAGAACATCCCTGGTCATCCCTACTGCCTCTGATCTGGTGGACTCACTAAACAGAGAACATCCCTGGTCATCCCTACTGCCTCTGATCTGGAGGACTCACTAAACAGAGAACCTCCCTGGTCATCCCTACTGTCTCTGATCTGGTGGACTCACTAAACAGAGAACATCCCTGGTCATCCCTACTGTCTCTGATCTGGTGGACTCACTAAACAGAGAACATCCCTGGTCAACCCTACTGCCTCTGATCTGGAGGACTCACTAAACAGAGAACATCCCTACTGCCTCTGATCTGGTGGACTCACTAAACAGAGAACATCCCTGGTCATCCCTACTGCCTCTGATCTGGTGGACTCACTAAACAGAGAACCTCCCTGGTCATCCCTACTGTCTCTGATCTGGTGGACTCACTAAACAGAGAACATCCCTGGTCATCCCTACTGTCTCTGATCTGGTGGACTCACTAAACAGAGAACATCCCTGGTCAACCCTACTGCCTCTGATCTGGAGGACTCACTAAACAGAGAACATCCCTACTGTCTCTGATCTGGTGGACTCACTAAACAGAGAACATCCCTGGTCATCCCTACTGCCTCTGATCTGGAGGACTCACTAAACAGAGAACATCCCTGGTCATCCCTACTGCCTCTGATCTGGTGGACTCACTAAACAGAGAACCTCCCTGGTCATCTCTACTGTCTCTGATCTGGAGGACTCACTAAACAGAGAACATCCCTGGTCATCCCTACTGCCTCTGATCTGGAGGACTCACTAAACAGAGAACATCCCTGGTCATCCCTACTGCCTCTGATCTGCTGGACTCACTAAACAGAGAACATCCCTGGTCATCCCTACTGCCTCTGATCTGGAGGACTCACTAAACAGAGAACATCCCTGGTCATCCCTACTGCCTCTGATCTGGTGGACTCACTAAACAGAGAACATCCCTGGTCATCCCTACTGCCTCTGATCTGGTGGACTCACTAAACAGAGAACATCCCTGGTCATCCCTACTGCCTCTGATCTGGTGGACTCACTAAACAGAGAACCTCCCTGGTCATCCCTACTGTCTCTGATCTGGTGGACTCACTAAACAGAGAACATCCCTGGTCATCCCTACTGTCTCTGATCTGGTGGACTCACTAAACAGAGAACATCCCTGGTCAACCCTACTGCCTCTGATCTGGAGGACTCACTAAACAGAGAACATCCCTACTGCCTCTGATCTGGTGGACTCACTAAACAGAGAACATCCCTGGTCATCCCTACTGCCTCTGATCTGGTGGACTCACTAAACAGAGAACCTCCCTGGTCATCCCTACTGTCTCTGATCTGGTGGACTCACTAAACAGAGAACATCCCTGGTCATCCCTACTGTCTCTGATCTGGTGGACTCACTAAACAGAGAACATCCCTGGTCAACCCTACTGCCTCTGATCTGGAGGACTCACTAAACAGAGAACATCCCTACTGTCTCTGATCTGGTGGACTCACTAAACAGAGAACATCCCTGGTCATCCCTACTGCCTCTGATCTGGAGGACTCACTAAACAGAGAACATCCCTGGTCATCCCTACTGCCTCTGATCTGGAGGACTCACTAAACAGAGAACCTCCCTGGTCATCTCTACTGTCTCTGATCTGGAGGACTCACTAAACAGAGAACATCCCTGGTCATCCCTACTGTCTCTGATCTGGTGGACTCACTAAACAGAGAACATCCCTGGTCATCCCTACTGTCTCCTATCTGGTGGACTCACTAAACAGAGAACATCCCTGGTCATCCCTACTGCCTCTGATCTGGTGGACTCACTAAACAGAGAACATCCCTGGTCATCCCTACTGCCTCTGATCTGGAGGACTCACTAAACAGAGAACCTCCCTGGTCATCCCTACTGTCTCTGATCTGGTGGACTCACTAAACAGAGAACATCCCTGGTCATCCCTACTGTCTCTGATCTGGTGGACTCACTAAACAGAGAACATCCCTGGTCAACCCTACTGCCTCTGATCTGGAGGACTCACTAAACAGAGAACATCCCTACTGTCTCTGATCTGGTGGACTCACTAAACAGAGAACATCCCTGGTCATCCCTACTGCCTCTGATCTGGAGGACTCACTAAACAGAGAACATCCCTGGTCATCCCTACTGCCTCTGATCTGGTGGACTCACTAAACAGAGAACCTCCCTGGTCATCTCTACTGTCTCTGATCTGGAGGACTCACTAAACAGAGAACATCCCTGGTCATCCCTACTGCCTCTGATCTGGAGGACTCACTAAACAGAGAACATCCCTGGTCATCCCTACTGCCTCTGATCTGCTGGACTCACTAAACAGAGAACATCCCTGGTCATCCCTACTGCCTCTGATCTGGAGGACTCACTAAACAGAGAACATCCCTGGTCATCCCTACTGCCTCTGATCTGGTGGACTCACTAAACAGAGAACATCCCTGGTCATCCCTACTGCCTCTGATCTGGTGGACTCACTAAACAGAGAACATCCCTGGTCATCCCTACTGCCTCTGATCTGGTGGACTCACTAAACAGAGAACCTCCCTGGTCATCCCTACTGTCTCTGATCTGGTGGACTCACTAAACAGAGAACATCCCTGGTCATCCCTACTGTCTCTGATCTGGTGGACTCACTAAACAGAGAACATCCCTGGTCAACCCTACTGCCTCTGATCTGGAGGACTCACTAAATAGAGAACATCCCTACTGCCTCTGATCTGGTGGACTCACTAAACAGAGAACATCCCTGGTCATCCCTACTGCCTCTGATCTGGTGGACTCACTAAACAGAGAACCTCCCTGGTCATCCCTACTGTCTCTGATCTGGTGGACTCACTAAACAGAGAACATCCCTGGTCATCCCTACTGTCTCTGATCTGGTGGACTCACTAAACAGAGAACATCCCTGGTCAACCCTACTGCCTCTGATCTGGAGGACTCACTAAACAGAGAACATCCCTACTGTCTCTGATCTGGTGGACTCACTAAACAGAGAACATCCCTGGTCATCCCTACTGCCTCTGATCTGGAGGACTCACTAAACAGAGAACATCCCTGGTCATCCCTACTGCCTCTGATCTGGTGGACTCACTAAACAGAGAACCTCCCTGGTCATCTCTACTGTCTCTGATCTGGAGGACTCACTAAACAGAGAACATCCCTGGTCATCCCTACTGCCTCTGATCTGGAGGACTCACTAAACAGAGAACATCCCTGGTCATCCCTACTGCCTCTGATCTGCTGGACTCACTAAACAGAGAACATCCCTGGTCATCCCTACTGCCTCTGATCTGGAGGACTCACTAAACAGAGAACATCCCTGGTCATCCCTACTGCCTCTGATCTGGTGGACTCACTAAACAGAGAACATCCCTGGTCATCCCTACTGCCTCTGATCTGGTGGACTCACTAAACAGAGAACATCCCTGGTCATCCCTACTGCCTCTGATCTGGTGGACTCACTAAACAGAGAACCTCCCTGGTCATCCCTACTGTCTCTGATCTGGTGGACTCACTAAACAGAGAACATCCCTGGTCATCCCTACTGTCTCTGATCTGGTGGACTCACTAAACAGAGAACATCCCTGGTCAACCCTACTGCCTCTGATCTGGAGGACTCACTAAATAGAGAACATCCCTACTGCCTCTGATCTGGTGGACTCACTAAACAGAGAACATCCCTGGTCATCCCTACTGCCTCTGATCTGGTGGACTCACTAAACAGAGAACCTCCCTGGTCATCCCTACTGTCTCTGATCTGGTGGACTCACTAAACAGAGAACATCCCTGGTCATCCCTACTGTCTCTGATCTGGTGGACTCACTAAACAGAGAACATCCCTGGTCAACCCTACTGCCTCTGATCTGGAGGACTCACTAAACAGAGAACATCCCTACTGTCTCTGATCTGGTGGACTCACTAAACAGAGAACATCCCTGGTCATCCCTACTGCCTCTGATCTGGAGGACTCACTAAACAGAGAACATCCCTGGTCATCCCTACTGCCTCTGATCTGGTGGACTCACTAAACAGAGAACCTCCCTGGTCATCTCTACTGTCTCTGATCTGGAGGACTCACTAAACAGAGAACATCCCTGGTCATCCCTACTGCCTCTGATCTGGAGGACTCACTAAACAGAGAACATCCCTGGTCATCCCTACTGCCTCTGATCTGCTGGACTCACTAAACAGAGAACATCCCTGGTCATCCCTACTGCCTCTGATCTGGAGGACTCACTAAACAGAGAACATCCCTGGTCATCCCTACTGTCTCTGATCTGGAGGACTCACTAAACAGAGAACATCCCTGGTCATCCCTACTGCCTCTGATCTGGAGGACTCACTAAACAGAGAACATCCCTGGTCATCCCTACTGCCTCTGATCTGGAGGACTCACTAAACAGAGAACATCCCTGGTCATCCCTACTGCCTCTGATCTGGAGGACTCACTAAACAGAGAACATCCCTGGTCATCCCTACTGCCTCTGATCTGGAGGACTCAATAAAAAGAGAACATCCCTGGTCATCCCTACTGCCTCTGATCTGGTGGACTCACAAATGCTTTGTTTGTAAATCATGTCAGTGTTGGAGTGTGCCCCTGGCTCTCCGTAAATTTAAAAAACAAGAAATGTGTGCCTTCTGGTTTGCTTAATATGAGGCATGTGAAATGATTTATGCATTTACTTTTGATAGATATTTAAGTATATTTAAAACAAGATACGTTCAGACTTCTACTCAAGTGGTATTTTACTGGGTGACTCACTCTTTTGCTTGAAGGTATCTTGTATCTATTAAAGGTATCTTTACTTTTACTCAATTGGGTACTTTTTCCACCACGGGTGTGTGTGTGTGTGTGTGTGTTGGGTACTTTTTCCACCACAGGTGTGTGTGTGTGTGTTGGGTACTTTTTCCACCACGGGTGTGTGTGTGTGTGTGTGTTGGGTACTTTTTCCACCACGGGTGTGTGTGTGTGTGTGTGTGTGTGTGTGTTGGGTACTTTTTCCACCCCTGGTGTGTGTGTGTGTGTGTGTGTTGGATACTTTTTCCACCACTGCCTTTGACAGTTCCATTGTGGCCCTTAAGGAACAGAAATTACCCCTATGATTGTCCGATGGCAGTTTTATGACGATGTTTACGATACCTGTACGATTGAGAGACCAGGTAAGCTGTGTGTGTGTGTGTGTGTGTGTGTGTGTTTACAGTGCCCCACTAGGCTGCTCTACCCCCTCTACCCCCCCCTGTTCGACCCACGGCCCTGGTAACCTACTCTCTACCTCTCCCAGTAATGGATTCCAGTCCGGTAAGAATGAGGAATCTGCATGCGTCGCGAACTTATCTCAGGAGGGTGATGCAGTGGAGCGTCCGCTTCGAGTGGAGGGAGGGGGGGGGGGGGGGGGGTCGAATGGCCTCGCGGGGGAGATATATCGATGCAGACGTTTTCCCATTACCAGGGCCTCTCCCGGGGAGGATTCCGCCGCCGAACAGACCGACGTGATCAGAATGAAATGTGGTTGGTTTCCCCAGCGACGCCGTCTATAAATCACCACCTCCACCCGATGGGAGGTATAGAGAGATACCTTGTCACTTCTCTTCCCAGTCCTGCCGACCGCCGTAGGGAGAGAGACAAGGAGAGACTGAACGAGAAAGGTTTCAGGCAACACATTTTTTTACGTTGTCGGAGGTGTATCGTCATGCCAGGTGACAGAACCAAGTCGTAGTCTCCTGATGCAGGTGGATTTATGGCCCTTTACCCAGAATTACACATTCAATCTGTTCCCTTCAATAAAATAAATTATCTACCCTTGCCTAAACTTCATATTCTTCCAAATCAAGGGGTATATTTGTTGTATTGAAATTCTTGTAAATCTTCTAGACTTGGGTTTTAAACTCACCTGACCCCAATGACATGACATGACCTTTACCATTTACTTCTGAGTGAATGTTTTGATTGTGATATGAATACGGTACTGCCCTCTAGTGGCGTAATCAGGTGTTTTTCGCTGGTACGTTAGTTGGGTGTACAGTAACAGAGAAACTGAATATTTGCGATAGTGTCATGTTTCCTTACAACAAAGACATGTAAAAATGATTGCTGAATGATTGCCAAATAATGCACAATTATTAAACCAATTGAAATGCTTAATTTGAGCCGAATCCTGGCACCTCTCCGTTTTGGGCTGTTTTTTCGTTCCGGGAACTATTTGGACGGATCCGGTAACTCTCGTGGCATGCAAAATAATTGTCACTTTTTGCATTGTAAAACTTATAATTAAAGCCATCAAAATGTATTTTAGTTGACTCTTCGTTAATTCCCCCCCCCCCCCCCTCCCATAACTATAATGGGATTCACTTTCTATGATCTCGCTCCCCCGCTCTGCTCTGATAGACATGAGCCTGCAACTCTCATCTCTCCAGCATCGCAATTAATTCTGTATTACCTCATAGAGCCGCGCGAAGGGTTCTGGAGGAGCTGCAGCACGCCTGATAAATTGAAATACATTTGACGAAAATATATAGAATTACTGCTGTCTGTTCATTTATTCATTTATTTAAATTAAATTATTCCGAATAGTTTACGACGCCAATAGAAAGCCTTAGATGTTTCCTAGCTGTAGTAGAGTGTAGCCCAATACCAAGGCATTGCCTACAGTCGGGAACACGTAACAAATCTGTCAGTGAACAAAGAATGCAGAGAAAACCTTTTGCACTATTTCAAAGTCTACAATCGCGGGAAAACACCGGTTGGAAAGCAAATGGCTCCTGCTGAAAAAGAGAAGACTAATCTGTAAAATATAGGCTACCAAGATATTTGATCAACTGGAAAGCATTTTTAGAACTATAATTTCCTCCTCGTATTGTAGCCTAGACTATGTGTCTCCACACACCTAGGCTACTGACTGACTGATTCAAGACACGGTCGTTTTCATTGATCTCAGTTTGTCCGTGTCAAAGTGGCCTGTCATTTCGATCATTTGCGCGGTATTATGGCGCTTTCACGACAACTGGGAACTCGAAAAAAAACGAGGTCGAATCACGACGTTAGTGATCTTCAGTGTCGGAAAGTCGGCGCTCTAGAAAGAGGCCAGATTTCCTCCCTTGGAAATCAGTGTTGGATGACCGTTCACAACGCAACTAGGATGATATGCACGCAATGCTTTATTATAAAGGTTGTTGTATTTTCTCATGCGTTCCGGTACCCGCGTCTCGCGCTCGCGTTTTATTCCGCCACCTCTCGATTTACAAATTAAACACTGTAACGTTAGCTAGCTACAACAAAAAGTAAATCGCGCGACTAAACTAGTAGCCTAGCTCCGAGACAATAACTAAGGTTGCTATCCATGTAGCATTTTAACCATCTCAACGATGAGGTATCCCAGCTACCAATGAGGAACCGACCCAGAAGCGGTCCTCTTCCGGGGGCCGGTGTTGTGCCAAACATCTCCCCCTGACAGAAACCACTCTTCTAATTTCCTTAGTTTTGTGGCTAGAGTCAAATAATAATTAATGTATGTGTGTTATATTAAACATAGAGGAGGGAGTAAAATGTTGGCAAGCAATAAACATTTCAGAACAACTATGGCTGAATTATTATCCTTACACTTTTAAAAATACTAGTCGAATAAGACATGGGAGAGATGACGAATTTTGGAAAATAGATTTATTTATAGATTAATACAAAAATCAGTAGCGGATTTAGGTATGGGCGACATCTTGGGGGGGCGCCCCCGGGTGTAGACGAGGGGGGTTTGCCCAGGGCGCCATACAAGCTAGAACCGCCACATACACTTGTAACAAATAGCCAAACCGAAAACTGTAGACAAAACGTATTTTTGCTACTAAGATCAGTGAAATGTAGGCTAAACTGACAACGGAGTGAAGAGCAGAAATCTCAAGCAAGTCGCAACAATGAAGAACGCCAAGGGGGGAGAATTCTGGCAGGGGGGAGATTTTAGGCACAACACAGGAACTGATTGAATCGGCCTGGAATCAGGTGTCCTACTCAGCCCGGAATCAAAACGCACATTTCTGTCTACCAGAATTCAGCTGACTTTGCCGGCATTTGACCAGAATCCACCCAATGTAGTTTTTAATTAAATTACCCGATTTAGACATTAAATATTACACATCCACACATTTAAAAAAAAATAATTGTATTTATTTTTTATCCCCTTTTCGTCATATCCAATTATCTTGTCCCATCGCTGCAACTCCCATAAGGCCTTGGGAGAGGAGAAGGTCGAACGTGTCGGAGGAAACACCTGGTGACTGTGTCAGCCATGCGTGCGCCTTGCCCGCCACAGGAGTCGCCACAGTGCGACTGGACAAGGACACCCCGGCCGGCCAAAACCTCCCCTAACCCGGACAACGCAGGGCCAATTGTGGGTCGCCTCATCGGTCTCCTTGTCACTCGCCACACGCGCCACTCGGGATGCCCGATCCGCAACGTTTTTTTTTGTTGTTGTTTTGAATTTTACCCAACTTTCTCTCCAATTTCGTGGTATCCAATTGTTTTAGTAGCTACTATCTTGTCTCATTGCTACAACTCCCGTACGGGCTCGGGAGAGACGAAGGTTGAAAGTCATGCGTCCTCCAATACATAATCCAACCAAGCCGCACTGCTTCTTAACACAGCGCACATCCAACCCGGAAGCCAGCCGCACCAATGTGTCGGAGGAAACACCGTGCACCTGGCAACCTTGGTTAGCGCGCACTGCGCCCGGCCCGCCACAGGAGTCGCTGGTGCGCGATGAGACAAGTATATCCCTACCGGCCAAGCCCTCCCTAACCTGGACGAAGCTAGGCCAATTGTGCGTCGCCCCACGGACCTCCCGGTCGCGGCCGGTTACGACAGAGCCTGGGCACGTACCCAGAGTCTCTGGTGGCACAGCTGGCGCTGCAGTACAGCGCCCTTAACCACTGCGCCACCCGGGAGACCCCCGCAACGTTTTTAATGCTTATCAATTGACTTGCACACAGTATCAAAATACTAAAATACTACTGAAACCTCTTAAATAATTTTATTTAAATGTTAATTATGTTTTGGGATCACAGAAACAATGAGAAAATATGGAAACAATTATATTATATATAATTATAGAAAGTAGCCTGTGTAATCATCTGCCAGAGAGTAGCCCCAATCGGCCAGAGCCCCAAGTAATACATTTGGGCCAGATAACTCACACCGGAAATCGGCCAGAGCTCCAAGTAATACATTTGGGCCAGATAACTCACACCGGAATGGTCCCGAGCTCATTCCCCGCATCCTAGCCATAAGTAATACTGCTGAATGCGGCCCAGACTCGGGCCACATGACATCAGCCGAGTCTGACTCTCAGCCGAGTGCCCCGACTCTCAGCCAGAATCGGCCCAGATCCACTGTGTTAGCTGGGATGTGACACAAGAGACAAGCCAGCCAACTCCTACTACACAACAAGTTTATGGTCATCCTCGGGGGAGTGCAGCAGTCGTCTGGCGGAGATGGATCATGTGTGATTAAAGTTTTGATTTTAACACACATCCTATGCCTTTCTTTTCCTCCAAACCAATTTACGGAGAAGCATTAGAGGAAATTTATTCATTCTAGGAAATTCTAAGGATGTATTTTGTAGAGCCTCTGAAAGGTGGCTTCATGTGTCGAAGCAGAGCGTGCTATGTACCTTGAACTACTTCTCCAGAAGGACAATTATCTGAGCGTGTCAACGGCTGAAGACCACAGTAAAGATTTCACTGAGCTCTTACAGTAAATATAATGTCACAATGGAAGAATGCCACTTGTTTTGCCGACCAACAACACACACACACACACACACACACACACACACACTACATCTCAGATCAGTGCATAATGAGACACAAGGGAAAATAAGTTGGTTTTCTGAGAGACAGTTTCTTCTCTGGTCCTCAGGGGGAGTTAAAGAAGTCTGTTTTCTGAGACATACAGTTTCTTCTCTGGTCCTCAGGGGGAGTTAAAGAAGTCTGTTTTCTGAGACACACTGTTTCTTCTCTGGTCCTCAGGGGGAGATAAAGAAGTCTGTTTTCTGAGACACACTGTTTCTTCTCTGGTCCTCAGGGGGAGTTAAAGAAGTCTGTTTTCTGAGAGACAGTTTCTTCTCTGGTCCTCAGGGGGAGTTAAAGAAGTCTGTTTTCTGAGACACACTGTTTCTTCTCTGGGAGAGTTATCCTTTGAACAGGACAGTCTGGTTGAGGGGTGCCGTGAGGTGCGTCAGTTC
Organism: Oncorhynchus mykiss; assembly: GCF_013265735.2. Lineage (NCBI taxonomy): Eukaryota > Metazoa > Chordata > Actinopteri > Salmoniformes > Salmonidae > Oncorhynchus > Oncorhynchus mykiss. Next base: position 58,155,522 of record NC_048585.1, on the reverse strand, counting down.
CGCTCGGACCTCCACCTGGTGAGGTTCTACTTCCTGACGCGTCTCTACTCGGCCTACATGAAGAACATCCGAGCTGACTTCCGCACCGGCCTCAAACCTGACTTCCTGATTTGTCTACTCCTGTATCTGGGACGTCTCCAGGTACTTATTTTGGTTCTATTCTATTCTAAAATCTATTCTATTCTACTATATTTATTTCGTGCTCGTTCACTGTGGATTACAAACTCTAACCTATACGTTCAGATCTAGGTCTAGTGAAGGGGGAATCCTTCAAACTGACAATGAAGGACATCTCCTTGATTCTGTTAGCTCAATTTAGAAGAATTCACAAGAGCTCACTAATCAGATCGATTTTAGTTGAGTCGTATTGTTAAAAAAAAAGAAAGATAAATCAGTTTGTCCATTTGGATGTGTTAAATGTGTCTTGTGACATTAGAATCAGCTCACAGCATCACTCTGGCCACGATGACAACAGGCTAGTATTGACAGTCCTTTACCTACCTTACAGATCTTTCCCAGTAATCACTTTGCTTTGCATCAAATTTGATTAAAGTTCAGTCTTGTAGTTGTTGCTGCTCCGTCAGGGTGAGAGAGAGAGGGAGAGCGAGCGAGCGAGAGAGAGATGAGTGTGTGATTAATTATGTACAGACTGAATGGAATCACTCAACCTGGAGCCTGAGGGCCCTTTAGTTCTGCCAAAGAGTGGAAAATCAAAAAGGAATCACATAGTTTCTCATCATCAACCAATTTCTGGCTTGACAATGTTTTCTCTAGTTTAGAGGAGAAATATTGAACTATTTGTCAAGAGGTAGAGCATAGCAGAACTGCAGAAGTGTTCCTATGATATTCGCATTGAATAGCCTAGATTTTTTAATCGATTTTAGATGCTTATGTGGGCCGATCTGCCTCAATTGATTCATTTTATTTACATAATAATTTTCTTAAAGATTCCCTTGCATAACTTCTTCCAATGTTTCTGAAGTTTGTTTTTCGTGAGGGTGTTGATGAACGTGTCGCTTTGTCTGTCACAGTTATGGTCGAAAATGGGGGTTCCTCAATACAGAGAGAACCTCCGTAAATGATTCGAAAAGATCAAAAGCCGTCATGCTTCCAGAATGTCTCACAGTGTGGAACCTGGTCATGCCGCTGGGCAAGAAAATCATTGGTGGCTTTCAGGTTCCTGAGGTAAATGGGTGACCAATCAGAAAGAGAGAATGTCTTTTTGTTACTGACTGACATTCGGTAACCATGGTACTGTAGTCAGTATGTGAGACTGTAGTTGAGACACACTGATAGTTGAGACACACTGACACACTGATAGTTAATGATGCCATAGATGCTTTGCAAAACTTCACGAGTCAACTTTACCTCTTCTAATATGTTGTTCTTAGTGTACTGGCATTTAGGGCTCACAAAGCAATAACAACCAGAATAAATATATTATATTAAAAACTTATTTTAGTATTTATATATTTCCAGTTCTATAGTCCCCTTAGCCTCTCTGCATCCTCCCCACAGATCTCACACACGGTCCCGATGCTGCGCCAAGATGTGATCGGCGCTAAACGTCTACAGCAGCAGGTTAACGGCCGCCCACGCAGGCTGCAGCATCGGGAGCCTGATGGGATCCACCGGGACGCCCACGCAGGCTGCAGCATCGGGAGCCTGATGGGATCCACCGGGACGCCCAGGCAGGCTGCAGCATCGGGAGCCTGATGGCATCCACTGGGACGCCCACGCAGGCTGCAGCATCGGGAGCCTGATGGGATCCACCGGGACGCCCACGCAGGCTGCAGCATCAGGAGCCTGATGGGATCCACCGGGACGCCCACGCAGGCTGCAGCATCGGGAGCCTGATGGGATCCACCGGGACGCCCACGCAGGCTGCAGCATCGGGAGCCTGATGGGATCCACCGGGACGCCCACGCAGGCTGCAGCATCGGGAGCCTGATGGGATCCACCGGGACGCCCACGCAGGCTGCAGCATCGGGAGCCTGATGGGATCCACCGGGACGCCCACGCAGGCTGCAGCATCGGGAGCCTGATGGGATCCACCGGGACGCCCTGTTAATCACCTGCCTGGACCTGGGGTACGCTGCCCACCTGACTACCTGGGGGAGCGGAGCTGTACCACGGCTCTCCACACTCTGCTCCAAGTGGCCGGGTTACGGGAATGCCTGGTTATGGAGTTGACATAGTTACGGTTATGATATAGTGGGTTACGGGAATGACATAGTGGGTTACGGGAATGACTGGTTATGGTGTTGACATAGTTACGTTTATGACATAGTGGGTTACGGGAATGACATAGTGGGTTACGGGAATGACTGGTTATGGTGTTGACATAGTTACGGTTATGATATAGTGGGTTACGGGAATGCCTGGTTATGGAGTTGACATAGTTGCGGTTATAACACTGTGCTGACTACAGTGATGATGATGGCGACGTGTACTGTAGTCTGATGAGGGTGATGGTGATGTGTACTGTAGTCGGATGATGGTGGTGTGTACTGTAGTCTGATTAGGGTGATGTGATGTGTACTGTAGTCTGATAAGGGTGATGGTGATGTGTACTGTAGTCTGATGAGGGTGATGGTGACATGTACTGTAGTCGGATGAGGGTGATGGTGATGTGTACTGTAGTCGGATGAGGGTGATGTGTACTGTAGTCGGATGAGGGTGATGTGTACTGTAGTCTGGTGAGGGTGATGTGTACTGTAGTCTGATGAGGGTGATGTGTACTGTAGTCTGGTGAGGGTGATGTGTACTGTAGTCTGATGAGGGTGATGTGTACTGTAGTCTGGTGATAATGGTGATGTGTACTGTAGTCTGGTGACGATGGCGATTATGGTGATGTGTGTTGTAGAAATGATCCTTTGTCTACACAGAGACATTTTTTCCTGACGAAACTCTTAACACGTTCTACAAGCGAATACTGGAAAAATATTTCTAACATAAGAACGTGGGGAATGGTCAGAGGCGAGCTAAAGAATAATTATGTCATATGGGTTGTTTTGTGATTTTGTGATGTCATTAAAAGTGTTAAAGGAAATACTGTAACTTGGAAAATATACACACTACATGTACGAGGTCTCCATTCTTTACGTTGTGCATGAAATATGAAAAAAAATTATGAAAGTATTTTTATTAAGATAGGAACGTGATTTTAGGAGCCATGAGATAATTTGTCTCCTATAAACTTTACACAGTAAGTAGCCACGCCCCGAGTGAGGTCAGAGTTGTGTGTCGGCCTGAGGGAACCGTCCCTTTTGACCAGAGTGCATACAAGGATTGGTAAAGAAATTAACATTGAGACCAGATCATCGCCAGACTGCAGATGCGCCTGTAAAGTAGTTTGAACCCTGAATACCAACACGAGGTGGAGAAGAAAACTCCCCTCTCAGATAATCACTGGTACAGCTGATTAGCTGTTCTAAGTCAAATATCTAGAAAAGCTCATTTTAAGTGGGACTACTCTACTACTCTTCTCAATTCACTGTATTCTACTACTCTCGTCACCAATGGGAACCGTCGACACGGATGGCTAGCCTATCTTCCGAAGGAGCATCTTCCAGAGTGAACAACAGTAGAAGACGGGGAGGGGGGAACCCTTTAGGACAATCAGAGCCTTACAAGGGTGTCGCCGAAAGGCCCAACACCGTTCCGACAGAGAAACGGCGAGCGAAGATATTCATGCGTAAATACATTCATGATTTCTTACTCCAAACGGGAGAATAGTTTCTAAAGTGTATCAAAGATAATTGTCTTTTTCTCTCTCCCTCCCTCTCCATATCCTTTTGTAAAAAGTCACCATATTGGGTCAGTCCGCTAGGGACCTTTTCCGAACGTATTAGGTGTGTATGTTATTCTGTGTTATTATTTAGTAAGCTAGTAAATAAATAATTAAAACAATTTGTGTTGTAACTGAATCACAAGTAAGGCTGGGGTTTTTGCAGGTGCAAGGAGGTTAGGATCTGTTCAGAATGATGACGTGATATGAGGTTATGATTAATACGTTGACTGTTTTATGGTTGTGATAGGTATAGCACCACAGGATTTAACAGAACACACAAGACAACTAGAACACACATACATGTCTTCTATTCAACTCTATGGGTAGTCCTCCTTTTAGAGTTGAATTCGGGAGATGGTAACTCAACCGCTCTCATGGTGCCCCAAATCCTAATGAGTTAATTGTTACATGATTAATTTCATCGGGTGACAAACATATCCAGATGATGCTGCGTAATATTTTGCGTAATGATGCTATCGCTATCGGTGTGATCCAGGCGTTAGGCTCTACAACCTGTTGTAAAGAGGATTCATGTGCTTAATTTTAAGAAGTTATTTGTCCATTTTAGTTGTGATACAAACCTTATCAAAACATTTAGGCTGCATGAGGTGTGCGACTATGATTTGAAAAAGTTGCACAAAAGAAAACGTTGTTTCTTGCCTTAAGCTGGGCATCCTTCACAAGTGATAGGCTAATATTGTCACCCATCAAACTATTCTTGAGTTAATCTTGTCTTTACATACACTAAATAATATATATGTGAAATTTGTTTTGATTTAGAATGGTCCATTATCATGCACCTGTCTGGAAACAGGGAGAGGGGGAAAATACATGTCTTCTATGCACTGAAATAGCTAATGGAGGACGCTTGTCCTGTGGTTCATTTTCATGCCAGCCAGGTAGGATATACTCCTGTTGTAAAGAGAAGCAATGTGCTTATATGAGGAAAGTTGAGAAATTAATATAGCAGGCGTAGCCAATAGAAGGCTGATGGGATCCTCCTCTTTTTAATAGAGGCCATCACTCTGTTTTCTCACGCAATTGCATAGCCTATAGAAATGTTGCGCAACATGAGCTCATGGACTCTCATTGTGTTTGATTAGATTTTCCATTACATTTGCATTGATGTCAGAGTGATTAGAGGGACAATAGAGTGCTGAGTACCAGGCAGTTAGCAAGTTTGGTAGGCTACTAATGACCATCAGCAGCATCAGAGCTTGGAGAAGCCTAATTACCGTGACTAAACGGTCATGTGGAATTTGACTGCCGTCATGACTCGTGACCGCCGGTGTCACCTTAACAGCCCAGGTAAGGAAGGATACATGTGTTATGTTGCTGTTGAAGTATGAAGCAACTAGCATCATTTCACCTAGTCGACAGAGAAAAGCACCAAGAGTACATTGAACAGCAGATCAGGTCGACGTGGCCCCACCCCAATATCCCACAAAACATAGGTCATAGCTTAATCATTAATCACTAGTCTTAATTTCTCATGAATATAATACAGAGATAGATGCCTCTCTAATTATATTGTGCTTTACTTAGACATTTATTTCTAATCATATATATGTTTTTCCTTTCACCTTACTTGTTCCACAAAATGCATGTTTTTCTTCTCTGCTTCCCCAAGTTCACAGCCCTACCCATAGAGTTGTATAGAAGACCACCCATAGAGTTGTATAGAAGACCACCCATAGAGTTGTATAGAAGACCACCCATAGAGTTATATAGAAGACCACCCATAGAGTTGTATAGAATACCACCCATAGAGTTGTATAGAATACCACCCATAGAGTTGTATAGAAGACCACCCATAGAGTTGTATAGAAGACCACCCATAGAGTTGTATAGAAGACCACCCATAGAGTTATATAGAAGACCACCCATAGAGTTATATAGAAGACCACCCATAGAGTTGTATAGAAGACCACCCATAGAGTTGTATAGAATACCACCCATAGAGTTGTATAGAAGACCACCCATAGAGTTGTATAGAAGACCACCCATAGAGTTGTATAGAAGACATTTGTGTTCTAGTCGTCTTCTGTGTGTTCTGTTAAATCCTGTGGTGCTACCGTTCTACTGCACTGGGATTCAGGATTCATTTACTCCTCTCTTTCTCTCACTGTGTAGTTCACGGCAGGAACATGAGGCCGCCTCAGGACGATGTCACGTTTCATCACAACCAACAGAATATTCCTCAATTTATAGGTACAACAGTTTGAAATGGTTTCCTCTCATCTTCTCTCTGCACTGATCTCAATAGGCAGTGTAGTGGATTCCTGTCAGAATTCTGCTTTCACCTGTCCAATTCTATCACGTCAGTGCAGACAGAGGACAGGAAGCCACTCATCTTTTGAGATGCACCTGTAGTGATATAGCTATTAGGTTTACTCAGTACTTCTTTCTTACCATTACCCACTGTAACTCCCGAGGTGGAACAGACCAGACCAAATGATGCCAGAACCACCCCGGCATAGCCCTGCAGCCAAATGGCACCTGGTCAGTAACTAAAGAGGAATGTAAGCATGGAGGATCTAGTGTATTCAGCAGGGGTTGTCAAACAGAGCTAACCTGCTTCGTGTCATTTCTGCCCTCTCAAAGAGACCGTATGCTCAGAACCCACCAACACAGACATAATTCTACCCACAACTCCCCCAACAAATGTAATTATCGGATGTAAATTAGCTCAAATAGTTTAAACATTTACATTGATGTGTACACTGAAATGTTGATTAATATGCATTGTCCCTGTGTCAACTAAATTGCTAAAACCCCAAATCATATCCCGACTGAAGCAGTCGATTCATCTTTTCTTCCATCAGATGTTGTGGTATGATTGGTTTATGTGTTCCACCAGGTCAGACACATGCTAACGGAGCTTCTTCTTATTGATTGCAACAACAAACAAACAAACAAAAAAAAAATCACAAAAAATTGCTGAGGTGGAATAATCAAACTGTCATTCAGAGGAGAATCCCCATAGCTTCACTTGGATTCTGTCTGATAGTCATAATGATGATGATGACGACGAACTAGAGCAAAGAAAGAGAGACAGTGAGATGGTGGCGACGTGCGTTTTAAATCAGCTGAGATCTCCCAGGCTGCGTTTTACACAGGCAGAACAATTATTATCTTATTTTTCAGTAATTGGTCTTTTGACCAATCACATGAAAGAGATCTGATGTGATTGGTCACAAGACCAATTAGTGGAAGAAAAAAAAAAAGATCAGAAATTGGCTGCCTGTGCCTACAAAGTTTACAAGCAGCGGACACTATTTCTGTGCTTTTATGGCCCATAATGCAATTCTTCAGAAAATGGGCGTAGCTTCATACCGTTTTCAGATTTTGAAGAAAATGGGGGTATTTGTGATGTTCCTCTGGGTACCAGCTCATGTGGGAGTAGAGGGGAATGAGGAAGTGGGTATTATTGCCAAGCAGGCTCTTATTTAACATCCTAATGTTGAGATGGAATTGACAAATCAGTAAAGCAGAAGCCAAGGCGGTTAATAAGAACAGGGGCTAAAAATAAGTGGCAAGAGTTGTGGAACAGGAAGTAAGGGAAGACACCTGTATAACGTCCAGGGAAAGGTGGGGGCAGGGGGGGGGGGGGGGGGGGGGGGGGGGGGGGGGGGGCGGTCCTCAGGCCGAGAGAGAAGGGAGGAAAGTGTAGTCACAAGGCTGAGACTGGGACACACAAGGCTGAGACTAGGACATACAAGGCTGAGACTGGGACACACACGGCTGAGACTGGGACACACAAGGCTGAGACTGGGACACACAAGGCTGAGACTGGGACATACAAGGCTGAGACTGGGACACACAAGGCTGAGACTGGGACACACAAGGCTGAGACTGGGACACACAAGGCTGAGACTGGGACACACAAGGCTGAGACTGGGAAACACAAGGCTGAGACTGGTACATACAAGGCTGAGACTGGGACACACAAGGCTGAGACTGGGACACACACGGCTGAGACTGGGACACACAAGGCTGAGACTGGGACATACAAGGCTGAGACTGGGACACACAAGGCTGAGACTGGGACATACAAGGCTGAGACTGGGACACACAAGGCTGAGACTGGGAAACACAAGGCTGAGACTGGGACATACAAGGCTGAGACTGGGACACACAAGGCTGAGACTGGGACACACAAGGCTGAGACTGGGACACACACGGCTGAGACTGGGACACACAAGGCTGAGACTGGGAAACACAAGGCTGAGACTGGGACAAGGCTCAATAGTACATTGAAAGTGGTGGGGAAACAGACTGGGAGGTGTGATCATTGTCAGGAGGAGATGGAGACAGTGGAACGTGTTTCTATTTCAGTGCCAGAAATATGTGAGAGAAAGGGAGCGATTGTTATTATTATTTGAGGAGTAATGGGGTTGAAGAGTAATGGGGTTGAAGAAACAGGATTAAGTGAACTGCTGGAGAAATCTTCAGGGGATGTAGTATTTAATTATGTATTTAGTTTCCTTAGGGAGACAAGATTATTGGGCAGTAGTCAGACCTTCACTGTCGCTGGTCCACATTCCAGTCCAGTTGGTGGCGGTAATGCACCTTAAAGTTGGTTGCCAACCGCCATATAAAATCCACAGAAGAAGAGGAAGAAAATGGCAGAAAATATGCAGGTGAAGTCCGACAAGAGCGGAGACAAATGATGAGAAATGTTAAGAAAATGTTGAGCGATGTAATAAAGTCATGACTTTTCAAATAAGTTCCGTTGGTTGACAATTTGTTAGCTACGATATCCTTACAAGACGCATAGCATTACAGCAGTATGTACCAGCGGTATGTTAGCTATGTCACGACGTGGCCCTTTCTGGGTATAGATCCTGGCTTCCCCCCCTCTCTCTCTCCTACACCCAGGTTCTGTTATCTCAGGTCGTAAATTCCTGGCTTCCCCCTCTCTCTCCTACACCCAGGTTCTGTTATCTCAGGTCATAAATTCCTGGTGGAGACTCTCTCCCCCTGGCTATGCAGTATGGAGAGAGAGTTTAACAGTAGAACAAAGGAACTCCCGCCAAATTCTACTACATTCCAGGATTTGAGAACTGAACAATATCCATGTTTTGGAGAATGTGTAAACGGTCGGTGAAGAAGCCAGCTACGACCCGGTCCGTTTTGTTTAATGTTTGTGACCTCATGCATCTAATTGTTGTATAAAATGAATGAGTAAAGATGAAACTATTTGTGAAATGATGTACCGTGATGTTAAACCTTAAATGTGAGAGAATTGTATTCCCTTTAAAGTATAACTAAGTCATTGGCCCGCCCCTGTGAGCACAAACATGATCAGGTGTCATGGAACCGCCTCTTCTACTGTTACGAATAAAAGCCCCTCCTAAGAAAGTCCTCTTCAGACTGAGCAAACCCACAGCGTGAGCTGTGATTGCGAATAGTTTAGACCACCAAAATCCCCAGTGTAAGCTAAGGTTGCAATGGTTGTTGAATTCCTAAACATACCACGCTACACGCTACCATTGGCTACACGGCTGGTAAGGGTTAAACTCTGAGACTATCGATCCCTACAGAATAAGAGCAAATCTTAGATACTAATTACTAGTCTGCAGCTAGAAATGATGTAAATCTGGGACGAGAATACCGACAACCACTGAAACATCTATTCTATGAGAACATCTCTGAATGGTATTCTGAAGTATCCAATCTAGGCTTTGATCTTCAGGGAAACAGAAAGAGAGGGAGAGACTCGGATGAACTCTCCAGCAGAAGGACTGGATTCCAACAGTAAAGATCACAAAGACACATGGGTGTAAATATATATTGATTGCAATTATTCCCGAATGAGTGAGCGTTCATGTGCAAAGGATTAGCATTTCAATGAATATAATTATAAACTGTGTGTAGGGATCCTTGTCTTTCCCGCCTCTTTCTCAGTCCACACCCACTTCCCTTTGTCCACACCCCCTTCCCCGTCCAAACCCACTTCCATTGTCCACCAAGCCATCATATCGGTTTAGCCCACTAGGGAATCTTCCCTATTCTTGTTAGTAACATATCTACTGTTTGTTTATGCATTTCTGTGATTATTTAGTTAGTTAGTAAATAAATGATTAAGCCAATTGGTGTATGGATGATTTATAGTAAAGGCTGGTTTCGTGCAGATAACCAACAATCCAAACATTTGGATAATAATAATTCATTAATTAGAAGACTAATTGATCAGATATTAAAATATCTGAAGAGTTATATTCGGAAAATTATAAATTTGTAATCTGAAGATTTTCCGTGGTGCCCCGACTTCCCAGTTAATTACATTTGTATGATTAGTTTAATCACGTAATAATAATTTCAGAGAATTTACTTGATAAAATAACCGTCTTCACTTTTAAAGATGCCAAAGACACGACGGCTAGTTACCTGTTAATTGGCTATTAATACATCGAACTTGCCAGTATATTAACTATCTGCTATCTTACTAACTACCCAATGATTATTGACTTGATTATTCACATCATTCTTAGCTAAGGGGTATAGTCGTTGTGCGTTAATGGACTTTGTTAATTCTGGCTATCTACTCCGATTTCAGAGCACTCTCGTGTGAGTGTGCCAAAGCGCAGAATATCTGATGAATTTACGAATGCTCAACACCCAACACCCGTTGAATATGGCCCATGTCAGTAAACATCGGCAAAAAAACTGTAATTAAATTGTTGCCAGCAGCACCGATACCAACGCTCTAGATAACATAACAGCCAAATCAGCTCTGCTAGGGTGAGTAAAATCGTCAGAGTGAGCTGTTCTCTTATTTGTGTCTAGAAGTAGCTAGCCAACATTAGCCAGTGAGCTTGGGTGCTTGACTGCGGT
>NC_048585.1:58074889-58139889 GCF_013265735.2 Oncorhynchus mykiss | reverse complement strand
GACAAGGAATCGAGAGGAGAGGGGGACAAGGAATCGAGAGGAGAAGGGGACAAGGAATCGAGAGGAGAGGGGGACAAGGAATCGAGAGGAGAGGGGGGACAAGGAATCGAGAGGAGAAGGGGACAAGGAATCGAGAGGAGAAGGGGACAAGGAATCGAGAGGAGAAGGGGACAAGGAATCGAGAGGAGAAGGGGACAAGGAATGGAGGAAAGACTTGAGAGCCCTGTAATTTATCCTCCTCTACTAACCCCAGTCCAAACATGCAGCGAGGGAGCAATCATTACCTCTGTTCTGTGAGCTGCTGCAGAAAACATACCTTCTCCACTTAGAGGGCAGCACACAAATGACAGTAGTAAACCTGGTATCCACAGGGCAGAGCAGAGTATGAAGCGCAGGGGCAGAACGCAACAGAAGCTTGACGGTAGGAATACAAGTTACAAAAACGAAAAAACAAAGCAGACAACTTGAAAAGCAGACGATGACACCGGAAATGGTTAAATTCCTTATTTAATAATTTCATGACAGAGGAGAAAAACTATAGATTTTATATAAACTCATTTAAATACATAGGTATGATATAAATATTACAAAATACAACAGTATTTCTGTTCAGTTAACATTTTAAAGAATAGAATTCATTTCTAAACCAGTGAATATGATGGTTCCACCTTTTTAATTTTTAATTTTTATTTTTATAAAACTCATTTTGGTTGAAACATTAAATCGCAAATGCAATTTCCAACAACGACTGACTGTGGTTATGCGCCCCCCCCAAAAAATGATGTAACAGACAAAAGAGAGGAAATAGACATTTCCAACATATCCCTTAGGGACACGGTAGTAGAAGGATGAGGAGTTGGGAACCACCAAAATGGCCGCTCTTCTTGCCTACTTCATGCAAGGTGACTCTAAGCTCCATCAATATGCACACGCCACCGTCCTATGAACAAGTCCTGATTACAGTATTAGGATGACACACCTCAAATACAAGGTGAAATGTTTCCTATTTACAGTGTGTGTGTGTGTGTGTGTGTGTGTGTAAATTGTATTACACCTCGGTATTTTTGATGGTGTCTTTTTGTCGGCACTAAATCAAAGTCTATGTGGGAAAACAAAATGGCGTTTTTGGATAACTGCCGAAAATAAGGTCTGAGGTAAAAAAATAAAATAAACACGCAGGCCTTGTTCTACGAGAGAACCTTCATCGGCTAACGTCGCTTTGTGAATTTAGATTTACGGAGTAAAAACAAAAACGGCAGATAAACGGCTTCATAATATCAGTTAGTTAACATGACATTTCTCTCATAAGCCTGCGTCAACCTTTCATGTTATAACCCCCTTTTTCCTTCCCCATTCATTTTGCCCATTGAAAAAGGCTAAACGAACCAGACCACAAGCTGACGAGCTCTATTAGCTGGGATATCACAGAGTTTTCACGGAGCACTCAGTGAGCTATGACACAGCCTTACGCTGGAGAAAGCGCAGGCCTCAACAATGCACACAACAACAACAACAACAACAAAAAACACAGCTTCCCAAGAGTACCCAGAGCAACATTGTACACGATAGGGCTGATGGGAAATGTAGTGCCTAAACTGGAAAGAGCAGATCACATGACAGTTAATTCAGACTTAAGTTAATTATCTGACTGATCGAAGCTAACCATTACCTTTATCTAAATGTTTATTCGTGCGAGCTTTGGAGAAGTGGTCCCATTGAACATTGAACAAGGCTACAACCAGTAATCTGACTCAATCAGGAAGCGAATTAAACCAATTGATTTCAGTTAGCTTTTATCTATGAGGCCAATGCTCTTTCCCCCAAGCACTGCAACAAACAGAAAATAAAAAACACATTTAAAAAAAATATATAAATAAGACAAAAATAATTTAATTAGTTGTTTACATTTTTACAAACATGAAGCATGTTAAGCCGGTGACCAAACAAACAACAAAAATAAGTAAAATAAATCATTACAAGCTTGGAAATGTTTCTGTACCATCAGGTTTTAAAAAAAAGCATCGGGGATAGCAGTCGGTGTAATGTAGTGTGTAGCAACACCGCTCCCTGGTGGTCACGGTCAGACATGGCAGGCAGAAACCAGTGGAAGGCGTTGGTCAGTGAGTACTCTTACTGGCAGATATAACAGGCACCAATGATTGGTCTCATTTCCCCCCCAAAATGGCTTCCATGAGAATAATGTCTTAATCCTTTCAGCAAAATGTTGGGAGTCTAGGTCACAAAATGTCCTCTTATTTTATTTGATAAACGTTGTCCTTTCCTGTTTTGTAATCTCCTCAAAAGGTTACAACGTGTGTTCCCAATTCTCTGAGTACAGGGCGTTTTCCCTCACTGAAGACAGGACATCGTCAGAGACAGAGAGACAGAGACATCGTCAGACAGAGAGACAGAGACATCGTCAGACAGAGAGACAGAGACATCGTCAGACAGAGACAGAGACATGCTGTGCATTAGAGGGGAAACAGCAGTCATGTAGGGAAGCCCTTTAAAAATAGAAATGTGACTAACAGTTTAACTAAAATGTATTTCTCTGCTAATTATTCACAGAGGTTGTGATGTTCAAAAGGGCCCTCTTATCTAAAGGGTATGTCAGACGACGTCAATATGGGCCAGAGCCAATCTCTCAACTTTAAAGGACATGATTTCAGTGGTTGTTTTATGAATCACATGGTTCCATGTTGTGCTCAACCACACCAGCTGTTGTACGTACACACTGTGTGTTCTGCTGTGGCCGTGTGTGTGTGTGTGTGTGTGTGTGTGTGTGTGTGTGTGTGTGTGTGTGTGTGTGTACTGTTGTCACGTTGGGTACGTCTTTGACAGCAGCTGTGAGGCTGGAGGGGGCAGCTGACAGTCCTTCCTGTGTTGTGAGGCTCGTCTCTCACTCTGCATACCTCATGCCAGGACAGCTGTGTGTGTGTGTGTGTGTGTGTGTGTGTGTGTGTGTGTGTGTGTGTGTGTGTGTGTTTATGAAATCATGGTGGATTATTTAAGTCCAGGTTGTCTGTGAATGTTCGCATTAGGTGGTCAAATTCACATCAGTCCGAGAGCTCTCTCTCTCTCACACACACACACACACACACACACACACAGTATCTATGAGACCAGGTGGTAGTAGTGTAGAACAGAGTGCTCAGTATCTATGAGACCAGGTGGTAGTACATTGTGTACAGCAGGATCATGACCAGGCTGTAGAAGACCAAGAAGCCCTCTGAGAGCAGTGAGGAGTAGGGGCTGTAGGGGCTGTCCCCCTCTACCTCACATTTCACCAGGGCCTCCACACAGCGCAGCACAGCAGGCAGCTTACAGAGATACACATCAGACAACACACACACCTCCGTCTGATAGAGAGAGAGAGAGAGGAAGATCGGGTTGGAAAGGAGATGAATGGAAGATGTCAGAGAGAGGAAGATGACAGAAAACAGAGAGAGAGATGAAGATGACATAACAGAGAGACAAAGGCAAACATAATTAGCTTCAAGCACAGAAGGACAAAGCAACAAGTAGCTAACAAAACACAGTTTGTAACTGGATCATCTCAGCGCTGAGAGACATACTAACATACGTGACCAAGGAGACACCATGACACGTGATGAACCATGGAGAGAACAAAAAGGAGGGAAAGGAACGAGTCCTTACCTCAGGGACCCCCAGCCTACGACAGGCTGAGATGAAGTTCTCCACGTTGAGACGACACTTGGCCGAGCTCAGCTTTGGCTGAAGAGACAGAGAGACCGAACATCAGGCAGAGTCAACTACAGACACACAGTCACAGACACCGGCAGAGTCAACGACACAGACACAGGCAGAGTCAACTACACAGACACAGGCAGAGTCAACGACACAGACACAGGCAGAGTCAACTACACAGACACAGGCAGAGTCAACTACACAGACACAGGCAGTCAACTACACAGACACAGGCAGAGTCAACTACACAGACACAGGCAGAGTCAACTACACAGACACAGGCAGAGTCAACTACACAGACACAGGCAGAGTCAACTACACAGACACAGGCAGAGTCAACTACACAGACAGAGGCAGAGTCAACTACACAGACAGAGGCAGAGTCAACTACACAGACAGAGTCAACTACACAGACACCGGCAGAGTCAACTACACAGACACAGGCAGAGTCAACTACACAGAAACAGGCAGAGTCAACTACACAGACACACAGTCACAGGCAACTACACAGACACACAGTCACAGGCAGAGTCAACTACACAGACACAGGCAGAGTCAACTACACAGACACAGGCAGAGTCAACTACACAGACACAGGCAGAGTCAACTACACAGACACAGGCAGAGTCAACAACAAAGACACAGGCAGAGTCAACTACACAGACACAGGCAGAGTCAACTACACAGACACAGGCAGAGTCAACGACACAGACACAGGTAGAGTCAACGACACATGCAGAGTCAACTACACAGGCAGAGTCAACTACACAGACACAGGCAGAGTCAACTACACAGACACAGGCAGAGTCAACTACACAGACACAGGCAGAGTCAACTACACAGGCAGAGTCAACTACACAGACAGAGTCAACTACACAGACAGAGTCAACTACACAGACAGAGTCAACTACACAGACAGAGTCAACTACACAGACAGAGTCAACTACACAGACAGAGTCAACTACACAGACAGAGTCAACTACACAGACAGAGTCAACTACACAGACAGAGTCAACTACACAGACACCGGATGAGTCAACTACACAGACACCGGATGAGTCAACTACACAGACACAGGCAGAGTCAACTACACAGACACCGGATGAGTCAACTACACAGACACACAGTCACAGACACCGACAGAGTCAACTACACAGACAGAGTCAACTACACAGACACCGGATGAGTTAACACAGACAGACACATCATCACAACAAATACCATATTTATTAACTTGTTTTGATCAAATCAAGTCCCAGTCTATTTATTGATCCTAGACTGAGTAGAATTGTACAGTAAATGTATGGAATTGACTTACCACTGCTGGGGAGGGAATGTGGATGATGGACACAGCGCGAGGCCGCACGTGATTGGCCAGCTGGCAGAGGACCGTTCCATTGGACAGCGCCTCACCTAGATCCTCTGGCAGGACGGTCTTTAACCTCGACTCCAGAGTCTGACAGAGATGGACCGGGAGGGGGGGGGGGGGCAGAGAGAGAGATACAGAGATGGAGGGGGGGATCAGAGAGAGAGAGATACAGAGATGGAGGGGGGACAGAGAGAGAGAGATACAGAGATTGACAGGGGGGGGGGGGGGGGTCAGAGAGAGATACAGAGATGGAGGGGGGGACAGAGAGAGATACAGAGATGGACAGGGGGGGGGATCAGAGAGAGAGAAATACAGAGATGGACAGGGGGGGGGGGGGTCAGAGAGAGATACAGAGATGGACAGGGGGGGGGGATCAGAGAGAGATACAGAGATAGACAGGGGGGGGATCAGAGAGAGATACAGAGATGGACAGGGGGGGGGATCAGAGAGAGATACAGAGATGGACAGGGGGGGATCAGAGAGAGATACAGAGATAGACAGGGGGGGGATCAGAGAGAGATACAGAGATGGACAGGGGGGGGGGGATCAGAGAGAGATACAGAGATGGACAGGGGGGGATCAGAGAGAGATACAGAGATGGAGGGGGATAAATAAATACAACCTATATTTATGTTTATTTATTTATTTTATCATCACAACACTGTATATAGACTTATAACATTTGAAATGTCTTTATTCTTTCGGAACTTTTGTGATTGTAATGTTTAACGCATGTAAACAAAAATACATCTATTTCACATACTTTAGCAATGTTAACATATATTTTCCATGCAAAAAAAAAAAAAAAAGCCACTTGAATTGATAGAGTATAAGTGGAGAGGCATTAAAGAGAAAGAAGAGGTAAGGTAGGAGGTAAACAGTACCTTACGTAGCTGTACTACATCTGGCCTCAACACGGAGCGAGACTCAGAGCGGCCTGCCTCCACCAGACTCTGTGTGGAGCCTGAGATGGAGAACTGACTCTTGACGCTGCAGCGGGACGAGGTGCGGAACAGGAAACTGTTGGGTTTCTGACTCAGGCCTGGAGGGGACGACGCCTTGGGAGACGACGGAACGTCTGATAAACACACACACACACACGTTGTGTTAACTAACATTGGCGTTGTCTGTACTAGGAGATAGGAGATTGCAGGTGAACTGTATTGGCGTGTACCTGATCGGCTAACAGAGCGCTGAACAGGTGCTGTTTGAGACAGTGACATCTGATCTGCACTCTGTTGAAGGGGAAGTGAGGCAATTACATGATTTACATCAGGTGTGGATTATACAGCCTGGGTGACCTGGGACCGGGCTATAGGAGGAGACGACCTGGGACCGGGCTATAGGAGGAGGGGCCGACGACCTGGGACCGGGCTATAGGAGGCGACGACGGCCGACGACCTGGGACCGGGCTACGACCTGGGACCGGGCTATAGGAGGAGACGACGGCCGACGACCTGGGACCGGGCTATAGGAGGAGACGACGACCTGGGACCGGGCTATAGGAGGAGGAGCCGACCTGGGACCGGGCTATAGGAGGAGACGACGGCGTACCTGGGACCGAGCTATAGGAGGAGACGACACCCGACGACCTGGGACCGGGCTATAGGAGGAGACGACACCCGACGACCTGGGACCGGGCTATAGGAGGAGACGACACCCGACGACCTGGGACCGGGCTATAGGAGGAGACGACACCCGACGACCTGGGACCGGGCTATAGGAGGAGACGACACCCGACGACCTGGGACCGGGCTATAGGAGGAGACGACACCCGACGACCTGGGACCGGGCTATAGGAGGAGACGACACCCGACGACCTGGGACCGGGCTATAGGAGGAGACGACACCCGACGACCTGGGACCGGGCTATAGGAGGAGACGACACCCGACGACCTGGGACCGGGCCATAGGAGGAGACGACGGTGAACCTGGGACCGGGCTATAGGAGGGGCCGACACCCGACGACCTGGGACCGGGCTATAGGAGGAGACGACGGCCGAACTGGGACCGGGCTATAGGAGGAGACGACCTGGGACTGGGCTATAGGAGGAGACGACGGCCGACCTGGGACCGGGCTATAGAAGGAGACGACCTGGGACTGGGCTATAGGAGGAGACGACGGCCGACCTGGGACCGGGCTATAGGAGGAGACGACGGCCGACGTGGGACCGGGCTATAGGAGGAGACGACGGCCGACCTGGGACCGGGCTATAGGAGGAGACGACGGCCGACCTGGGACCGGGCTATAGGAGGAGACGACGGCCGACCTGGGACCGGGCTATAGGAGGAGACGACGGCCGACCTGGGACCGGGCTATAGGAGGAGACGACGGCCGACCTGGGACCGGGCTATAGGAGGAGACGACGGCCGACGACCTGGGACCGGGCTATAGGAGGAGACGACGGCCGACGACCTGGGACCGGGCTATAGGAGGAGACGACGGCCGACGACCTGGGACCGGGCTATAGGAGGAGACGACGGCCGACGACCTGGGACCGGGCTATAGGAGGAGACGACGGCCGACGAACTGGGACCGGGCTATAGGAGGAGACGACGGCCGACGACCTGGGACCGGGCTATAGGAGGAGACGACGACCTGGGACCGGGCTATAGGAGGAGCCGACGACCTGGGACCGGGCTATAGGAGGAGACGCCGACCTGGGACCGGGCTATAGGAGGAGACGCCGACCTGGGACCGGGCTATAGGAGGAGACGCCGACCTGGGACCGGGCTATAGGAGGAGACAACGACCTGGGACCGGGCTATAGGAGGAGACGACGGCCGACGACCTGGGACCGGGCTATACGAGGAGACGACGGCCGACGACCTGGGACCGGGCTATACGAGGAGACGACGGCCGACGACCTGGGACCGGGCTATAGGACGAGACGACGGCCGACGACCTGGGACCGGGCTATAGGAGGAGACGACGGCCGACGACCTGGGACCGGGCAATAGGAGGAGACGACGACCTGGGACCGGGCTATAGGAGGAGGAGCCGACCTGGGACCGGGCTATAGGAGGAGACGACGACCTGGGACCGGGCTATAGGAGGAGGAGCCGACCTGGGACCGGGCTATAGGAGGAGTTGACGGCGTACCTGGGACCGAGCTATAGGAGGAGACGACACCCGACGACCTGGGACCGGGCTATAGGAGGAGACGACACCCGACGACCTGGGACCGGGCTATAGGAGGAGACGACACCCGACGACCTGGGACCGAGCTATAGGAGGAGACGACACCCGACGACCTGGGACCGGGCTATAGGAGGAGACGACACCCGACGACCTGGGACCGGGCTATAGGAGGAGACGACACCCGACGACCTGGGACCGGGCTATAGGAGGAGACGACACCCGACGACCTGGGACCGGGCTATAGGAGGAGACGACACCCGACGATCTGGGACCGGGCTATAGGAGGAGACGACACCCGACGAACTGGGACCGGGCTATAGGAGGAGACGACACCCGACGACCTGGGACCGGGCTATAGGAGGAGACGACACCCGACGACCTGGGACCGGGCTATAGGAGGAGACGACACCTGACGACCTGGGACCGGGCTATAGGAGGAGACGACACCCGACGACCTGGGACCGGGCTATAGGAGGAGACGACACCCGACGACCTGGGACCGGGCTATAGGAGGAGACGACACCCGACGACCTGGGACCGGGCTATAGGAGGAGACGACGGCCGACCTGGGACTGGGCTATAGGAGGAGACGACGGCCGACCTGGGACTGGGCTATAGGAGGAGACGACGGCCGACCTGGGACTGGGCTATAGGAGGAGACGACGGCCGACCTGGGACTGGGCTATAGGAGGAGACGACGGCCGACCTGGGACTGGGCTATAAGAGGAGACGACGGCCGACCTGGGACTGGGCTATAGGAGGAGACGACGGCCGACCTGGGACTGGGCTATAGGAGGAGACGACGGCTGACCTGGGACCGGGCTATAGGAGGAGACGACGGCCGACCTGGGACTGGGCTATAGGAGGAGACGACGGCCGACCTGGGACTGGGCTATAGGAGGAGACGACGGCCGACCTGGGACTGGGCTATAGGAGGAGACGACGACCTGGGACTGGGCTATAGGAGGAGACGGCCGACCTGGGACTGGGCTATAGGAGGAGACGACGACCTGGGACTGGGCTATAGGAGGAGACGACCTGGGACTGGGCTATAGGAGGAGACGACGGCCGACCTGGGACTGGGCTATAGGAGGAGACGGCCGACCTGGGACTGGGCTATAGGAGGAGACGGCCGACCTGGGACTGGGCTATAGGAGGAGACGACGACCTGGGACTGGGCTATAGGAGGAGACGACGACCTGGGACTGGGCTATAGGAGGAGACGACCTGGGACTGGGCTATAGGAGGAGACGACGACCGACCTGGGACTGGGATTTAGGAGGAGACGACGACCGACCTGGGACCAGGTTATGAATTATACTGCTGATACTAAATAGTAACAATTCCCATCATGACAAAATTGAAGTAAAAAAATATATATATTACAAGAGAGATGAAAGTGTAAAGAGCTTCATGAAAGACTGACCGCACATCGTTGTCTGAGCCCGTTCTGGGAGTGGTTGTTCTCTGGTGAGCTACCACTAGGGGGAGACAGAGCACGTTCAGAAAGAAAATACCCAAACCACAAATCAGGCACGGTTGCTCATGCATCTGCTACTAATAAACAGAACAGGAGCTTTGACAAAAGAACTAGGCCGGCGCTTAGACAGACAGACCAATTCTGATCTTTTACCAACTAATTGGTCTTTTGACCAATCAGATCAGCTCTGAAAAATATCTGATGTGAAAATATCTGATGTGATTGGTCCAAAGACCAACTGCTGGAACAAAAAAAAAAAATCAGAATTGGGCTGCCTGTCTAAATGCACATGTCGCATGCTTCAATTCAGGCAGGGAAAGCGTTCTCTCTTTCTCTTTTCTCTCCCCGGACTAGTTTGGTTCGTGTAAGATTTAAGGTCTCTTACCTCGAGCTACTTCCTGTCTGTGACAGCGTCGCCACATTACTTCCTGTTTTGGCCGTTGTAATCTTCAGTAAACTGGAAGGAGATGTTTAGAAATCAGATATGAAATGGAAAGGTGGTTGTTTCCATATTAAGTTGTCTTACAACTGCCATTTCGTTCCACGTTTGAAATAGGGAAATATTCACACCGTAAGTCCTTCACCACACACAAGTTGACTAGCAGCTGGTTCTTAATAGATTATATTTTTTAAAGGTTATTGTAACAACTAAACTTTAATTGGGGTGGGATTTTATTTGGTTACATTTTGTTGTTCCAACTCTTCATTGTCCTGTTTAAAAAAATAAAAATAAAAAAAAACACTGATCACAGCTTTTTAAAGTATATGGGTTTGTGTCCAGCATTAACAGCCAGCTTCCTTTGTAGAAAGGATCCCTCCTCACCCGTTGTCTCTGACCAGTCTGCTGCTACTGGGTCCTCTCTCCCCCTCCTCACCCGTTGTCTCTGACCTGTCTGCTGCTACTGGGTCCTCTCTCCCCCTCCTCACCCGTTGTCTCTGACCTGTCTGCTGCTACTGGGTCCTCTCTCCCCCTCCTCACCCGTTGTCTCTGACCTGTCTGCTGCTACTGGGTCCTCTCTCCCCCTCCTCACCCGTTGTCTCTGACCAGTCTGCTGCTACTGGGTCCTGACTCCCCCTCCCCACCCGTTGTCTCTGACCTGTCTGCTGCTACTGGGTCCTCTCTCCCCCTCCCCACCCGTTGTCTCTGACCTGTCTGCTGCTACTGGGTCCTGACTCCCCCTCCCCACCCGTTGTCTCTGACCTGTCTGCTGCTACTGGGTCCTGACTCCCCCTCCCCACCCGTTGTCTCTGACCTGTCTGCTGCTACTGGGTCCTCTCTCCCCCTCCTCACCCGTTGTCTCTGACCTGTCTGCTGCTACTGGGTCCTCTCTCTCCCTCCCCACCCGTTGTCTCTGACCAGTCTGCTGCTACTGGGTCCTCTCTCTCCCTCCTCACCCGTTGTCTCTGACCCGTCTGCTGCTACTGGGTCCTGACTCTCCCTCCCCACCCGTTGTCTCTGACCTGTCTGCTGCTACTGGGTCCTCTCTCTCCCTCCCCACCCGTTGTCTCTGACCAGTCTGCTGCTACTGGGTCCTCTCTCTCCCTCCCCACCCGTTGTCTCTGACCTGTCTGCTGCTACTGGGTCCTGACTCTCCCTCCCCACCCGTTGTCTCTGACCTGTCTGCTGCTACTGGGTCCTGACTCCCCCTCCCCACCCGTTGTCTCTGACCTGTCTGCTGCTACTGGATCCTGACTCTCCCTCCCCACCCGTTGTCTCTGACCTGTCTGCTGCTACTGGGTCCTGACTCCCCCTCCCCACCCGTTGTCTCTGACCTGTCTGCTGCTACTGGGTCCTGACTCTCCCTCCCCACCCGTTGTCTCTGACCCGTCTGCTGCTACTGGGTCCTGACTCTCCCTCCCCACCCGTTGTCTCTGACCAGTCTGCTGCTACTGGGTCCTGACTCTCCCTCCCCACCCGTTGTCTCTGACCTGTCTGCTGCTACTGGGTCCTGACTCTCCCTCCCCACTCGTTGTCTCTGACCTGTCTGCTGCTACTGGGTCCTCTCTCCCCCCCCCCCCCTCCCCACCCGTTGTCTCTGACCTGTCTGCTGCTACTGGGTCCTGACTCTCCCTCCCCACCCGTTGTCTCTGACCTGTCTGCTGCTACTGGGTCCTGACTCTCCCTCCCCACCCGTTGTCTCTGACCTGTCTGCTGCTACTGGGTCCTCTCTCTCCCTCCCCACCCGTTGTCTCTGACCTGTCTGCTGCTACTGGGTCCTCGCTCTCCCTCCCCACCCGTTGTCTCTGACCTGTCTGCTGCTACTGGGTCCTGACTCTCCCTCCCCACCCGTTGTCTCTGACCTGTCTGCTGCTACTGGGTCCTCTCTCCCCCTCCTCACCCGTTGTCTCTGACCCGTCTGCTGCTACTGGGTCCTCTCTCCCCCTCCTCACCCGTTGTCTCTGACCTGTCTGCTGCTACTGGGTCCTGACTCTCCCTCCCCACCCGTTGTCTCTGACCTGTCTGCTGCTACTGGGTCCTCTCTCTCCCTCCCCACCCGTTGTCTCTGACCTGTCTGCTGCTACTGGGTCCTCTCTCTCCCTCCCCACCCGTTGTCTCTGACCAGTCTGCTGCTACTTGGTCCTCTCTCTCCCTCCCCACCCGTTGTCTCTGACCCGTCTGCTGCTACTGGGTCCTCTCTCCCCCTCCCCACCCATTGTCTCTGACCTGTCTGCTGCTACTGGGTCCTGACTCCCCCTCCTTACCCGCTGCTACTGGGTCCTCTCTCTCCCTCCTCACCCGTTGTCTCTGACCAGTCTGCTGCTACTGGGTCCTGTCTCCCCCTCCCCACTAGTTGTCTCCCCCTCACCCATTGTCTCTGGCCGTGTTGTCTCTCTGCTGATGAATTCGCTCTCTCTCCTGCCAGATGAGCAGGGTACCTGGTCTCCTCCTCTCCTCCAGGGTGGGACTGGAGGGGGACGGGTGTGACGGCCCCCCTCCTACCTCCACACTGACAGTGGACCGGGGGGGGGGGGGGAGAGACACAGAGAGAGAGAGGGGAGGGAGACACAGAGACAGAGACAGAGAGAGAGAGGAGAGAGAGAGAGACAGAGAGAGAGAGGAGGGAGAGACAGAGAGAGAGAAGAATATGGAGAGACAGAGAGAGAGAAGGATATGGAGAAAGAGGGTGAGCGTAGAAGCACAGTGAAATAATCAACTCATCATCAAGCATCGATTATTTGAGTCAGCTGTGTAGATCTAGGGGCACACAAAAAAAAAAAGACAGAGAGAACGTGCACCACTTGCTGTCCCCCAGGACAGAGTTTGGGGAAACCCATAACCACTGCAGCCAACACAACCACCAGATGGGCATGATTAATGGAGACCTCCGACAGACGTCAGAACGGACGTCTGACACCAGATTTAAAAATATTCAAAATCTTGTCCATTTTTTTATAAAAATACGTTATATTGAGATACAGGAGATGTTAAGACATTGCAACTTCTTGACTGTATTTTTTAAATATTTTAAATATATATAAAATGTACTCGAATGGGAGGTCAAAACCTGATCTATAACCAAAGATTACAAAATAAATTATACTGTGAAACCATTTGATTTATTTTAAAACTCTTGACAAAATGTCATAAAAAAAGATGTAATATTGAGATAGAGAGGGGTTAACTAATACATTGCAACTTATTTATTTAAGAAGTCAAAAATGTAATAAAAAAAATATATATAAATGGCAAATATTTGATGGCAAGTGTTTCCGATTGGCTGGGGGGGGAAGGGGGGGGGGGTGTTCCTCTGGTTGTGTCAGTCAGTGGTGTTAGTAATGGGAACCGCAGTCTGTTGACTTTTCCCAGCTCCCTCAAACACTCCCCGAGAGAGGCTGACCTTGTAAAACAAGGCAGGGAGAGAGAGTGTGATCAAAAGACTATCTGTCCTTTTCAATCTGAAAACACTGACGGGCGGTTGCTGTGTATGAGACTGTGTACACACACACACACACAGCCAGCCAGTCAAACTGCTGAATCCACAGTGAGACTGTTGCAGGAACACAGTCGAATATAAAACATTGGCACTGACACACACAAGCATCACAATCACACACTCTTGTGGTTACACGGCTGAGTGTGAGGTATCCTTGTGCAGTATCAATGGTCTGTGTGTGTGTGTCTGTGTGTGTGTGTGTCTGTGTGTGTGCCACAGGAGGCTGGTGAGGGGAGGACAGCTCATAATAAATGTCGGAACGGAGCGAATGGAATGGCATCAAACACCTGGAAACCATTGAAACCATGGAAACCAGGTGTTTGATGTTGCTGATATCATTCCACTGATTCCACTCCTGTCCTCCCCAATTAAGGTGCCATCAACATCCCGTGGTGCGCGTGTGTGTGTGTGTGTGTCTCACCTGCTTCTAGAAGAGTCTTGTGTTTGGGGTGGTGGTGAGGATTCCGCTGTGTTCTCCTGAAGAACACCACCATGTCATTGTTAGACACACACACACACACACACACACATCTGCTCTTCATAAGAGTTTATAAAAACACATATAACAAGGTGTCTTCCTAACCTGCGGGGGCGCTGTGAGAGGGGGAGAGGGACGATTCGTCCTGCAGTCTTCTTTCTCCTCGGTGACGCTCCTCGGTGACGCTATGACATCCACCCGCTTGGCCTCCCCATTCACTGGGAAAACCAAGAAACAAAAGAGAGAGAGAGGAAAGAGGAGAGAGATTACAGACAGTCAGATAACATTAGAGAATGTCTGAGGATATGACCAAGATTTAGAACAACAGAGCGCCGTCTTGTCGCTAAAAATAACATTCCTGTTTTGTTACAAAAAACACGTCCCTTTCCTCAGTGAGTGTGCTTATGGGGTGGCAGGTAGCCTAGTGGTTAGAGTGGAGGGGCGGCAGGTAGGCTGGTGGTTAGAGTGTAGGGGCGGCAGGTAGCCTAGTGGTTAGAGTGGAGGGGCGGCAGGTAGCCTAGTGGTTAGAGTGGAGGGGCGGCAGGTAGCCTAGTGGTTAGAGTGGAGGGGCGGCAGGTAGCCTAGTGGTTAGAGTGTAGGGGCGGCAGGTAGCCTAGTGGTTAGAGCATAGGGGAGGCAGGTAGCCTAGTGGTTAGAGCGTAGGGGAGGCAGGTAGCCTAGTGGTTAGAGCGTAGGGGCGGCAGGTAGCCTAGTGGTTAGAGCGTAGGGGAGGCAGGTAGCCTAGTGGTTAGAGCGTAGGGGAGGCAGGTAGCCTAGTGGTTAGAGCGTAGGGGAGGCAGGTAGCCTAGTGGTTAGAGCGTAGGGGAGGCAGGTAGCCTAGTGGTTAGAGCGTAGGGGAGGCAGGTAGCCTAGTGGTTAGAGCGTAGGGGAGGCAGGTAGCCTAGTGGTTAGAGCGTAGGGGCGGCAGGTAGCCTAGTGGTTAGAGTGGAGGGGCGGCAGGTAGCCTAGTGGTTAGAGTGTAGGGGCGGCAGGTAGCCTAGTGGTTAGAGCGTAGGGGAGGCAGGTAGCCTAGTGGTTAGAGCGTAGGGGCGGCAGGTAGCCTAGTGGTTAGAGCGTAGGGGCGGCAGGTAGCCTAGTGGTTAGAGCGTAGGGGCGGCAGGTAGCCTAGTGGTTAGAGTGTAGGGGCGGCAGGTAGCCTAGTGGTTAGAGCGTAGGGGCGGCAGGTAGCCTAGTGGTTAGAGCGTAGGGGCGGCAGGTAGCCTAGTGGTTAGAGCGTAGGGGCGGCAGGTAGCCTAGTGGTTAGAGTGTAGGGGCGGCAGGTAGCATAGTGGTTAGAGCGTAGGGGCGGCAGGTAGCCTAGTGGTTAGAGCGTAGGGGCGGCAGGTAGCCTAGTGGTTAGAGCGTAGAGGGAGCAGGTAGCATAGTGGTTAGAGTGGAGGGGCGGCAGGTAGCCTAGTGGTTAGAGTGGAGGGGCCGCAGGTAGCCTAGTGGTTAGAGTGGAGGGGCGGCAGGTAGCCTTGTGGTTAGAGTGGAGGGGCGGCAGGTAGCCTAGTGGTTAGAGTGGAGGGGCGGCAGGTAGCCTAGTGGTTAGAGTGGAGGGGCGGCAGGTAGCCTAGTGGTTAGAGCGTTGGGCCAGTAACCGAAAGGTTGCTGGATGGAATCCCCCGAGCTGACAAGGTACAAATCTGTTGTCCTGCCCCCAGAACAAGGCAGTTAACCCACTGTTCCCAGGGTGCTGAAAACGTGCATGTCGATTAAGGCAGCCCCCTGCACCTCTGATTCAGAGGGGTTGGGTTAAATGGGGAAGACACATTTCAGTTGAAGACATTTCAGTTGTACAACAAATTTGTCATGGTTTTGAAAGGTGTATCAATGCTGTGAATCTTGATGAGAGGAGACCAGTCAGAAATAGTTAGAGTCCACTGGGAGGGGGGGGGGGGGGGGGGTTAGTTAGAACCCACTGCTCACCCGTGTCTGGGGTCTCTGTGAGGGAAGAGTCGTCCTCCACCTCTTCCTCCAGGTTCCTCTGGTCTCTGGTGAGCTCAGCCATACGCAGGGACCGCTCTGAGAAGTCATCTGCAGACTGGAGACACAGATCGGAAAGGAGATTTGACCTTTCGTAAGGGTTTTAAGACGTCTGTATAAAAACATCTACTTGATTTAGGGCAATCATTACGACAGATGGTAGTACCACTGTTCTTCACGCAAGGTAGGTAGACACACACACACAAGATAGTAACACCCCGAATGAAACTGTTATGTTGTCCCACCTCGTTCCCAGACCATCTCTTGCTGCCGCTGTCCACACTGTTGAAGCCAGAGTCCAAACCTCCAAACTGACCTGAGAACAGCTCATGGTCCGACAGACTGCCGGGAGACATGAAAACCACACACACACACACACACATCAGTATTCAGCACACACACACACTCCACACACTGGTGATGCGTGGGTTGACTCAAAACCCCCAGTCCCCGTGGTTATATCCGTGGGTGGCGTGCGGTTTGAATAAAGAGCAGACCAATGCATTTAAA
Source organism: Oncorhynchus mykiss (assembly GCF_013265735.2). Classification (NCBI taxonomy): domain Eukaryota; kingdom Metazoa; phylum Chordata; class Actinopteri; order Salmoniformes; family Salmonidae; genus Oncorhynchus; species Oncorhynchus mykiss. Next base: position 58,123,281 of record NC_048585.1, on the reverse strand, counting down.
AACTCAAATCCATAAACGTATAACACCGGTGGAATTCACATCTACAGTATACAGTGAGGTTTTTCCCTTTTGTTATCTGTATCTGACATGGCAGTGTAAGACTAGGCTTTAGGGCTGCCTGAAACCTGGCACAGTGGACTGCTGTTTCTCAACAGTGTGCTGCAAGCGAAAGACAAAAAAGTAGGCGATTACAACCTCATAACTGGACAACGAGTACTTCGATACGTTATAGTTACAGATCAATAAGCCTTTTCAAATGAAAAGGCCTCGCCGCTCAAGAAAAAAAGTTAAATTGTTCAATACATTATTCAAGGGTAGTCTGGGTAGTAAGGGTAGTCTGGGTAGTAAGGGTAGTCTGGGTAGTCTGGGTAGTAAGGGTAGTCTGGGTAGTAAGGGTAGTCTGGGTAGTAAGGGTAGTCTGGGTAGTAAGGGTAGTCTGGGTAGTAAGGGTAGTCTGGGTAGTAAGGGTAGTCTGGGTAGTAAGGGTAGTCTGGGTAGTCTGGGTAGTAAGGGTAGTCTGGGTAGTAAGGGTAGTCTGGGTAGTCTGGGTAGTAAGGGTAGTCTGGGTAGTAAGGGTAGTCTGGGTAGTAAGGGTAGTCTGGGTAGTAAGGGTAGTCTGGGTAGTAAGGGTAGTAAGGGTAGTCTGGGTAGTAAGGGTAGTCTGGGTAGTCTGGGTAGTAAGGGTAGTCTGGGTAGTAAGGGTAGTCTGGGTAGTAAGGGTAGTCTGGGTAGTAAGGGTAGTCTGGGTAGTCTGGGTAGTAAGGGTAGTCTGCCTAATTGTACAGTGTATGTTCATAAAAGCATACGCAAGGTGTCAGTTCAGATTTATTGTTTGACATTTTTTGTTATTAAGCAAAACATGAAGCTACTGTTCTCGCACGAGGCATAAATACTCAATAAATAAAATATTGAAGAAAAATGTCATTGTTCAGTAAATGTTCAAGAGGAAAAAGGGAACTGTGTGGTGCATGTTCTATATTTGTGGGCGAGGGGTCAGGTACGGTACTATCGGCGAGGGTCAGGTACGGTACTTTACTATGGGCGAGGGTCAGGTACGGTACTTTACTATGGGCGAGGGTCAGGTACGGTACTATCGGCGAGGGTCAGGTACGGTACTATCGGCGAGGGTCAGGTACGGTACTATCGGCGAGGGTCAGGTACGGTACTATCGGCGAGGGTCAGGTACGGTACTATCGGCGAGGGTCAGGTACGGTACTATCGGCGAGGGTCAGGTACGGTACTTTACTATCGGCGAGGGTCAGGTACGGTACTTTACTATCTGCGAGGGTCAGGTACGGTACTATCGGTGAGGGTCAGGTACGGTACTATCGGCAAGTGTCAGGTACGGTACTTTACTATGGGTGAGGGTCAGGTACGGTACTTTACTATCGGCGAGGGTCAGGTACTTTACTATGGGTGAGGGTCAGGTACGGTACTATAGGTGAGGGTCAGGTACGGTACTATGGGCGAGGGTCAGGTACGGTACTTTACTATGGGCGAGGGTCAGGTACAGTACTTTACTATCGGCGAGGGTCAGGTACTTTACTATGGGTGAGGGTCAGGTACGGTACTATCGGTGAGGGTCAGGTACGGTACTTTACTATCGGTGAGGGTCAGGTACGGTACTTTACTATGGGCGAGGGTCAGGTACGGTACTATCGGCGAGGGTCAGGTACGGTACTTTACTATCGGCGAGGGTCAGGTACTTTACTATGGGCGAGGGTCAGGTACGGTACTATCGGTGAGGGTCAGGTACGGTACTTTACTATCGGCGAGGGTCAGGTACAGTACTTTACTATTGGCGGGGGTCAGGTACGGTACTTTACTATCGGCGAGGGTCAGGTATGGTACTTTACTATGGGCGAGGGTCAGGTACGGTACTTTACTATGGGCGAGGGTCAGGTACGGTACTATCGGCGGGGGTCAGGTACGGTACTATCGGCGAGGGTCAGGTACGGTACTTTACTATCGGTGAGGGTCAGGTACGGTACTTTACTATTGGCGAGGGTCAGGTACGGTACTATCGGTGAGGGTTAGGCTAATATTTCTTATATTGACTCAGCAGCTGTACAAGCCGGTTGGTCTCGGTAGTCAGCGGCTGTACAAACCGGTAGGTCTCGGTAGTAGGTCTCGGTAGTCAGCAGCTGAACAAGCCAGTAGGTCTCGGTAGTAGTAGGTCTCGGTAGTCAGCGGCTGTACAAACCGGTAGGTCTCGGTAGTAGGTCTCGGTAGTCAGCGGCAGAACAAGCCGGTAGGTCTCGGTAGTAGTAGGTCTCGGTAGTCAGCAGCTGAACAAGCCAGTAGGTCTCGGTAGTAGTAGGTCTCGGTAGTCAGCGGCTGTACAAACCGGTAGGTCTCGGTAGTAGGTCTCGGTAGTCAGCAGCTGAACAAGCCGGTAGGTCTCGGTAGTAGGCCTCGGTAGTCAGCGGCTGAACAAGCCGGTAGGTCTCGGTAGTAGGTCTCGGTAGTCAGCGGCAGAACAAGCCGGTAGGTCTCGGTAGTAGGTCTCGGTAGTCAGCGGCAGAACAAGCCGGTAGGTCTCGGTAGTAGGTCTCGGTAGTCAGCGGCAGAACAAGCCGGTAGGTCTCGGTAGTCAGCGGCAGAACAAGCCCTTACTGATCTGTTATTATTTATTGACCTGTTTTCTTCTCCATGTGACTCCTCGGCTATCTCCCTCCTCTCATCATTAATTAACTGTTACATTAAAAAAAGGTACCAAAGTAAAGATTATTAGATCAACTCTATATCCTCTCCCCCCATCCTCTTTCACCAGCTATTAAACCCTGTAGGTGTCAGGGCTCGCTCCCCTCCATCTCCTCCTCCTCTCCCTCTCCCTCTCCTCAGCTATTAAACCCTGTAGGTGTCAGGGCTCGCTCCCCTCCATCTCCTCCTCCTCCTCCTTCTCCCTCTCTCACCAGCTATTAAACCCTGTAGGTGTCAGGGAACTCTCCACTCTCCCTCTCCACTCTCACCAGCTATTAAACCCTGTAGGTCTCAGGGCTCTCTCCCCCCCCAATCTCACCAGCTATTAAACCCTGTAGGTCTCAGGGCTCTCTCCCCTCCCTCTCTCACCAGCTATTAAACCTGTAGGTCTTAGGGCTCTCTCCCCTCCCTCTCTCACCAGCTATTAAAACCTGTAGGTCTCAGGGCTCTCTCCCCTCTCTCTCTCACCAGCTATTAAACCCTGTAGGTCTCAGGGCTCTCTCCCCTCCCTCTCTCACCAGCTATTAAACCCTGTAGGTCTCAGGGCTCTCTCCCCTCCCTCTCTCACCAGCTATTAAACCCTGTAGGTCTCAGGGCTCTCTCTCACCAGCTATTAAACCCTGTAGGTCTCAGGGCTCTCTCTCACCAGCTATTAAACCCTGTAGGTCTCAGGGCTCTCTCTCACCAGCTATTAAACCCTGTAGGTCTCAGGGCTCTCTCCAGCTCCTCCTGGCTCCTCTTGCAGGCCACAATGTTGAGGAACTTGAAGATGTGGTACTTCCCCTTAGAGCAGATCTGGGCAGGCGGTTGCTGCAGGGGGTTGTTGTCCAAGACTATGGTCTGGAGTTGACGCAGGTGGCGGTAACACACGGGCACGTGGGAGATGTGGTTACAGGAGACGTCTAACCGGACCAGGGGTAACTCGGACAACTCTGAGAGGTAGAGAGAGAGAGGAGAGAGAGAGGGGGGGGGTGGTGGTGGGTTTAGTACCGAGATATCTAATCATCATGGAAATGACTGCATCTTGGGAAATAATCAAATGCACTTTTGTCACTAGCAAGTCAATGTTTTGATAGCCTTCAGGGGGAGTGGAGGGGGGGGGGGCTTTTATTTCAACTATGATTTTATTAAATTCAAATAACAGCCTGACTGATCTTTTGTCAAACCGTGTCGACTCAAAAGGAGTTGCTACAGTGGCTGTAACCCATGTTATGTTGGGATTAGTGTTTTTTTTTTTTTGGAGGGATGCTATGAGGCCAGAGCTATACTGGTAACGTACAGATCATACAGTCACAGGCAGCTGGCTTGTTTCGCTGGGGGATTCTCACTACTGTATGCTTTTGTTTGGGGTAAAAATGATCTGGTAATGGTACTTAGACCTATATCTCTGAGGTAGTCTGGTCTGTTTGACAACAGGGTCACAGAAGACACATCAGGGTTAGTAGTGTGTTGGACTTAAGCCTAATGTATACACTATACACACAAGTATGTGAACACCCCTTTAAAATGAGTGGATTCGGCTGTTTCAGCCCCACCCGTTGCTGACAGGTGTATAAAAATCGAGCACATCGCCATGCAATCTCCATAGACAAACAGTGGCTGTACAATGGCTGTACACCGTCACAGGATGCCACCTTTCCAACAAGTCAGCTGGTCAATTTTATGCCCTGCTAGAGCTGTAAGTGCTGTTATTGTGAAGTGGACGTCTTAGGAGCAACAACGGCTCAACTGCGAAGTGGTAGGCCACACAAGCTCACAGAACAGGACAGCCAAGTGCTGAAGCGTGTAAAAATTGTCTGTCCTCGGTTACAACACTCACTACCCGGGTTCCAAACTGCCTCTGGAAGCAACGTCAGCACAAGAACTGTTCGTCGGAAAATTCATGAAATGGGTTTCTATGGCACTACAGCATACAACGGCATTCTAGACGATTCTGTGCTTTCAACTTTGTGGCAACAGTTTGGAGAAGGCCCTTTCCTGTCTCAGCATGACAATGTCACCGTGCACAAAGCGAGATCGGTGTGGAAGAACTTGACTGGCCTGCACAGAGCCCTCAATTCAACCTCGTCGAAGAACAGGCCTAAATCGGCAAACATCAGTGCCCGACCTTACGAATACTCATGGCTGAAAGGAAGCAAGTCCCTGCAGCAATGTTCCACCATCTAGTGGAAAGCCTTCCCAGAAGAGTGGAGGCTGTTATAGCAGCAATGTTCCAACATCTCTGTACCATCACTCATTCATATATCTTTATGTACATATTCTTTATCCCCTTACACTTGTGTCTATAAGGTAGTAGTTTTGGAATTGTTAGTTAGGTTACTCGTTGGTTATTACTGCATTGTCGGAACTAGAAGCACAAGCATTTCGCTACACTCGCATTAACATCTGCTAACCATGTGTATGTGACAAATAAAATTAGATTTGATTTACAGTCCCACAATTGGACAAGTAAATAAGATCGCTAATTTTGCTTGTGGGTTCCTGCATTGCGCGGTACGGTATAAATGAGGCGTTATATAGGGAAGAACGAATGACAGTCTCATTGGGGCATTACAGACAGGTCCAGGATCTAGTGCCTTGGGTCAATAATAAGATTAAGTACCAAAGTAGCTTATCGGTATAGAGGGATAAAGCTATAGAGGGCAGGGACACGTTGACACACAGAGTCGGTAACAACCACTTGTGCAGTCGAGGGGAAATTGCAGCCAAATTGTTTTAGAAATAAATAAAAAAATACAAATTATAATTTTGGGATAATATACAAACTTTTTTGATAAATATAAATTAGAAAAATAACATTTTATAGAGTAAATGTATTATTGGTTTCTTTTCTTTTCGATAAGAGATGAATGTGTAATGAATTTAAGGTTATTTGTGAATGTTAAAATGTACAGATTGTAAAGGGGTAATACACTAACTCCGATGATTAATAAAGGGTTAAAACACTAATATGCGAAGACAATATCTTCTGTGAACATGGTTGGTAGCGACACGCTAAAATTGTTGTGGAGATCTTTTTTTTGCTGCTCAAGTCAACTAGAAAACCCACAATGCAATGTTCTCCCTCTGGGATAGCTGGCTAGCTGGCTAGCTAGCTACACACAATAATACCAAAGTCAATATCAGCATGTGAAGTAGCTAGTTCGCGGTAAAAATCGACCCTAAAACAAACTGCCCTATCCATTTTAGGAATCTCTCAAGAGGTCGACTTTCAGTTCACCCAGAGCGATGCAGAGTACGTTGCTATGACAACAGCCCTTCCCCCCCCACACAGACACACAGGGGCACATTGCAAGATAGCACTTAATAATTTTCTACACTGTTTAAATTGAGCACGTCTAAGCTAAATATATATTTTGTCACGACGGTATAAAAAAAAAATATATATATATATATTTTTTTTTTGCAAACGGATGTATGTGTTCTTGTCAAGTACGGCCATACCATCTATTGGCTGATGTGGTGATCTGGACTGGAGGTGACTGTTTTAAAAGCTTTATTAAAAATGTTTATTACCCCTCATCTCCAGTGACCAGTTCCTTCGGGATTTCCTGATTTCACGGACGGACCACTTAGAAGTTACATCACGGCGGGGAAAATTGTTATTTTACCCACTGATAGACGATCGGGCTTCTCACCAAATTGATATGAGTTATGATTTTTTTTTTTTCCTGGGGGTGGAATATCCCTTTAAGATTGTGTCATTAGATTTGGGGTGAGATCGCAATAATTTTTTGAGAAAAACACAGACCCGCTGAAAAAGTTTGAATACCACTGGTATATTAAGGTGTACGTAGGGGTCAAAGGTCAGGTGTGTGTGTGTGTGTGTGTGTGTCTCTCTCACCCTCTGGCAGCGTGGTGAGCTGGTTCCGCCTCAAGTTGAGGTCTCTCAGACACTCCAGCTGACCCAGCTCCACAGGCAAACACTGCAGGCCATTACAACTCACATCCTACAGGACAGAGGAAAACCAATTCAGCAAAAGTTACTAACGGCAACCCAGGCCTTGGCTATACCCCAAAGGACTATGCAAGAGAGAAGGTCAAGAGAGGAAGGGGCGATAGGTCAGAGGGGAGTGGGTGAGTGGAGGGGCGGGGGGGGGACAGACAGGACTGTGAGCCAGCCAGTGAGGGTAGACAGCGTTAAGATAGCCATCCAGGACAGCGAGAAAGCGGAAGACAGCGAGAGAGAGAGAGGAAGACAGACAGGACTTGTGAGGTGAAGAGCGAGACAGACAGGACTGTGAGCCAGCCAGTGAGGGCAAAGAGAGGAAAGATAGATGACAGGACAGAGGGAGGGGAACCAGATAGAGAACCTAAAGTAAACAAAACCAGAGTAAGACTGCAAGAGAGATACCTACAGCAAAGAGAGAGAAACAGTGACAGATACCTAGAGCAAAGAGAGAGAGAGACAGTGACAGATACCTAGAGCAGAGAGAGAGAGACAGTGACAGATACCTAGAGCAAAGAGAGAGAGAGACAGTGACAGATACCTAGAGCAAAGAGAGAGAGAGAGACAGTGACAGATACCTAGAGCAAAGAGAGAGAGAGAGACAGTGACAGATACCTAGAGCAAAGAGAGAGAGAGACAGAGACAGATACCTAGAGCAAAGAGAGAGAGAGAGACAGATACCTAGAGCAGAGAGAGAGAGACAGATACCTAGAGCAGAGAGAGAGAGACAGATACCTAGAGCAGAGAGAGAGAGACAGATACCTAGAGCAGAGAGAGAGAGACAGATACCTAGAGCAGAGAGAGATAGACAGATACCTAGAGCAGAGAGAGACAGATACCTAGAGCAGAGAGAGAGAGACAGATACCTAGAGCAGAGAGAGAGAGACAGATACCTAGAGCAAACAGAGAGAGAGAGAGAGAGAGACAGATACCTAGAGCAAACAGAGAGAGAGAGAGACAGCCCTGCGAGGTGGGCAGTGGGTAACCTGAGGCAGCAGGGAAGTGGGTAACCTGGGGTAGTGGGCAACCTGAGGCAGTGGGTAACCTGAGGCAGTGGGTCAGTGGGTAACCTGAGGTAGTGGGTAACCTGAGGCAGTGGGTAACCTGAGGCAGTGGGTAACCTGAGGCAGTGGGTCAGTGGGTAACATGAGGTAGTGGGTAACCTGAGGCAGTGGGTAACCTGAGGCAGTGGGTAACCTGAGGCAGTGGGTAACCTGAGGCAGTGGGTAACCTGAGGCAGTGGGTCAGTGGGTAACATGAGGTAGTGGGTAACCTGAGGCAGTGGGTCGGTGGGTAACCTGAGGCAGTGGGTCGGTGGGTAACCTGAGGCAGTGGGTCGGTGGGTAACCTGAGGCAGTGGGTAACCTGAGGCAGTAGGTAACCTGAGGCAGTGGGTAACCTGAGGCAGTAGGTAACCTGAGGCAGTGGGTAACCTGAGGCAGTGGGTCAGTGGGTAACCTGAGGCAGTGGGTAACCTGAGGCAGTGGGTAACCTGAGGCAGTGGGTAACCTGAGGCAGTGGGTAACCTGGGTCAGTGGGTAACCTGGGTCAGTGGGTAACCTGAGGCAGTGGGTAACCTGGGTCAGTGGGTAACCTGAGGCAGTGGGTAACCTGGGTCAGTGGGTAACCTGGGTCAGTGGGTAACCTGAGGCAGTGGGTCAGTGGGTAACCTGAGGTAGTGGGTAATCTGAGGTAGTGGGTAACCTGAGGCAGTGGGTCAGTGGGTAACCTGAGGTAGTGGGTAACCTGAGGCAGTGGGTCGGTGGGTAACCGGAGGTGTGGGTGGGTATCACTACGTACCAGCTGTCGGAGGTGCGTGAGGGTATGTATGGAGGTGGGCAGGGCTGACAGCTTGTTGTTGCTGACGATCAGGACTCTCAGGAGGGGGAGCTGACACATCGAGGGGGGCAGGCTGGAGAGGAGGTTACGGCTGCAAGGACGGACACACAGAACAATTATGAACAGCAAAACACGGACGCGCAGGTACCTGTAGGAGTGCAAGGAAAAGGGATGTCACCTGAGGTTGAGGTAGGTGAGAGCCTGTAGGTGACAGAGGTCGGGGGTGAGGGAGCGAACACAGTTGTGGTACAAGCTGAGCGTCTCCAAGGAGATGAACTGGCACAGCTCCTCTGGCAGCTCGCACAGACGGTTCTTAGAAAGGTCTGAAACAAGAAGGACCAATCACGGTCAATAACACTGGTATATTCGACAACGGCGACCAATCACAGTCAATAATATTGCCATGAGAAACAAAAAAAAGGACCAATCACACATCAATGACACTGACAAGAGACGGCTTGTCAGACCAGCACACAGCCACACAAACACGCAGCACACACACAGTTCTTGGGCATCGCCAGCAGACAAAGTTTGATATTTTGGATTCTTCATCAGCAATATGAATGCATCTGAACCGGAGTCGGGAGAAACCTAGCCCTTCTCAAAGCATTGGCCAAACATGAACAAAAGAGCTCAAAGACGCAAACTGAAATTCCACTGACAGGTCCTGGCAGACAGGACTCCACCAAGGCCGTGTGTCCATTTGAGAGTACAGACAATCTGGGCTTTTCTGAATATAGGCCGAATAGCCTCCTTCACAGCTGCTGGCTGGCTGGCTGGCTGGAAGCCCCGGTCAACTGTCGTCTCTCAACATTCTCCCTCCCTCTATCCTACTCTCATCCAAGTCCTCTCCCTTTCCCTCTCTCTGGCATGCATTTCTGTCTCCTTTCCGCACAGTCATGTTCACCATCAGTCTCCCAGTAAAATCCTACTTGAGTCAAATTAGAAAAGTATTTGGCTTTAAATATACTTAAATATCAAAAGTAAAATGTCATTTCTAAAATATATTTCAGTATCAAAAATAAAAATCCTTTCAAAATCCTTAAATTAAGCAAACCAGACGGTGGTCTAGATAAATGTTTATTTTTATGGCTAGCCAGGGGCACACTCCCAACACTCAGACATCACTTACAAACGAAGATTGTGTTTAGTGAGTCCACCAGATCAGAGACAGTAAGGATGTTCTCTTGATAACATGCGTGTGAAGTAGACCATTTTTCTGTCCTGCTAAGCATTCAAAATGCAATGAGTACCTTTGGGTGTCAGGGAAAATGTATCGAGTAGAAACCACATACATTTTCTTTAGGAATGTAGTGAAGTAAAAGTTGTCAAAAATCTAAATAGTAAAGTACAGATAAACCCCCCCCCCCCCCAAAAAAAAAGTAGTACTTTTACACCACTGATAAAAAGGGGTTTCATTATGCTCACCAAAATAACAGTTTCACATGCTCCACTAAAATGGACGCCAACATTCCAGCGGAACCCACAACCGTGCGTGTGTGTGCGTGTGTGTGTGTGTGTGTGTGTGTGTGTGTGTGTGTGTGTGTGTGTGTGTGTCTTGTGATTCACCCAGGAGCTGACGGCACTAGGGGTAGCCTATATGAGAATGTGTAGTACACTGTGTGTTTACAGTAACCAGGAAAGCGTGAACATGTCCATACAATAGCCATGCAAATGAGTGTGAGACCTTACAAATGGCTATTAGGAGTATCTCCTGCCTAAATACACTACCGTTCAAAAGTTTGGGGTCACTTATTTTATTAAAATAAATTTAAAAAATTGTCAATTAAAGTAACATCAAATTGATCAGAAATACAGTGTAGACATTGTTAAAATGTTGTAAATGACTATTGTAGGTGGAAAAACGGCAGATTTTTAATGGGATATCTACATAGGACTACAGAGGCCCCTTATCAGCAACCATCACTCCTGTGTTCCAATGGCACTTTGTGTTAGCTAATCCAAGTTTATCATTTTAAAGAGGCTAATTGATCATTAGAAAACCCTTTTGAAATTATGTTAGCACAGCTGAAAACTGTTGTACTGATTAAAGAAGCAATAAAACTGTCCTCCTTTAGACTAGAGTATCTGGAGATTCAGCATTTGTGGGTTCGATTACAGGCTCAAAATGGCCAGAAACAAAGGACTTTGAGAAATTGCCAAGAAACTGAAGATCTTGTACAACGCTGTGTACTACTCCCTTCACAGAACAGCACAAACTGGCTCTAACCAGAATAGAAAGAGGAGTGGGAGGCCCCGGTGCACAACTGAGCCAGAGGACAAGTACATTAGTGTCTAGTTTGAGAAACAGATGCCTCACAAGTCCTCAACTGGCAGCTTCATTAAGTAGTACCTGCATAACACCAGTCTCAACGTCAACAGTGAAGAGGCGACTCCAAGATGGTGGCCTTCTAGGCAAAGTTCCTCTGGCCAGTGTCTGTGTTCTTTTGCCCATTTTAATCTTTGATTTTTATTGGCCAGTCTGAGATATGGCTTTTTCTTTACAACGTTTGATGGTCAACTTGGATTAGCTAACACAACGTGCCATTGGAACACAGGAGTGATGGTTGCTGATAATGGACCTCTGTACACTGTAGATATTCCATAAAAAATCTGCCATTTCCAGCTACAATAGTCATTTACAAAATTAACAATGGTCTACACTGTATTTCTGATCGATTTGATGTTATTTTAAATGGACCAACAAAAAAAAAAATTGCTTTTCTTTCAAAAACAAGGACATTTCTTAATGACCCCAAACTTTTGAACGGTAGTGTATATACAGCAACGTTAACAGTCCAAAGTTGACACACCTACTCATTCCAGGTTTTTTTTTTTTTTTTTTTACAATCTTCTATACTGTAGAATAATAGTTTAGACATCAAAACTATGAAATAACATATGGAATCATGTAGTAACCAACAAACAAACAAAAAAGTTAAATTAATCTAAATATATATGTTATATTTGAGATTCTTCAAAGTAGCCACCCTTTGCCTTGATGACAGCTTTGCACACTCATGGCATTCTCTCAACCAGCTTCATGGGGTAACCTGGAATGCATTTCAATTAGCAGGTGTGCCTTCTAAAAAATAAAAAAAAAGTTAATTTGTGGAATTTATTTCCTTCTTAATGCGTTTGCCAATCAGTTGTGTTGTGACAAGGTAAGGGTTGACTACAGAAGATGGTCTTTCACCAAATAGGGATACATCCATATTATGTCAAGAACAGCTCAAATAAGCAAAGAGAAACGACAGTCCATCATTACTTTAAGACAGGAAGGTCAGTCAATCGGAACATTTCAAGAACTTTGAAAGTTTCTTCAAGTGCAGTCGCAAAAACCATCAAGCTCTATGATGAAACTGGCTCTCATGAGGACCGCCACAGGAATGGAAGACCCAGAGTTACCTCTGCTGTGGAGGATAAGTTCATTAGAGTTACCATCCTCAGAAATTGCAGCCCAAATAAATAATTGAGAGTTCAAGTAACAGACATCTCAACATCAGCTGTTCAGCAGAGATTGCGTTTATCAGGCCTTCATGGTTGAATTGCTGCAAAGAAACCACTACTAAAGGACACCAATAATAATAAGAAGAGACTTGCTTGGGCCAAGAAACACGAGCAACGGACATTAGACCGGTGGAAATCTGTCCTTTGGTCTGATGAGTCCAAATTTGAGATTTGTGGTTCTAACCATCATGTCTTTGTGAGACGCAGAGTAGGTGAATGGATGATCTCTCCACGTGCGGTTCCCACATGAAGCATGGAGGAGGTGGTATTATGGTGCTGTGCTGGTGACACTGTCTGATTTATTTAGAATTTATCTAGCATTCTGCAGTAAAACACCATCCCATCTGGTTTGCGCTTAGTGGGATTATCATTTGTTTTTCAACAGGACAATGACCCCAAACACACAAGGTCAATGGATGATCTCTGCATGTGTGGTTCCCACTGTGAAGCATGGAGTAGGTGTAATGGTGTAGGTGTGCTTTCCTGGTGACATAGTCTGCGGTTTATTTCGAATTCAAGGCAAACTTAAACAGCAGGGCTACCACAGCATTTGGCATTGACACGCAATGCTATTTGGTTTGCGCTTCATGGGAGTATCATTTGTTTTTCAACAGGACAATGACCCAACACACCTCCAGGCTGTGTAAAGGCTATTTGACCAAGAAGGAGAGTGATGGAGTGCTGCATCAGATGACATGGCCTCCACAATCACCCGACCTCAACCCAATTGAGACTGTTTGGGATGAGTTGGACCGCAGAGTGAAGGAGAAGCTGCCAACAAGTGCTCAGCATATGATAACTTCTTCAAGACTGTTGGAAAATCATTCCAGGTGAAGCTGGTTGAGAGAATGCCAAGAGTGTGTGCAAAAGTGTCAAGGCAAAGGGTGGCTACTTTGAAGAATCTAAAAATCTATTTTGATTTGTTTAAACCTGTTTCTAGTTACTACATCATTCCATATGTGTTACTTCATAGTTTGTCTTTCTAAAAATAAAATAATGAAAATAAAGAAAAACCTTTGAATGAGTAGGTATGTCCAAACTTGACTGGCACTGTATATACAGTCGCTATGCTGAGAGCGCTCTCTTTCTGTCTCCATTGTCTTACTGCTAGAGTGGGGCTGGGTGAACAATGGAGGGGGGAATGGAGTGTTGACCCGGTTCGCTCGGAGTCCCTGCACTCACCCCTGAAGAAACCCCTCCTCCCATCTTCTACCCCCCCCCCCCCCCGTCCTCTATTCCCCTCCCCCCGTCCTCTCTCCTCTCTCTTCCTCCCACCCTTCAAGTCCTATTCCCGGCCGGACCGACCGACACTCCGCTCTCACACTCCAGAGCTTTTGTCCTGCTGTTTGTTTTGGCAAGGAAGTGTTTCGGAAAACAAACTCACTCGCAACCCCTATACACTTCTCCTCTCTCCCGCCACACACACACACACACACACACCTTGTCCAAGTCCCACTCGAAGCGGAGGCCTCCCATCTGTAGCTGAGATGTCCCAGCTTCTCCCCAGCCCAATTGCGATAACGAACAACGGACACAGCCGCTATCTAACGATCGTACACATGGGAAAAGCTTCATTTTTTTGGAGGAATGGGATCTGGCTGTGCTGACAGCGGGTATTGAAATGTCCTGCATCCGGCTGGCATTCCAGAGCAGAGCTGGAGAGAGGTGGTGGTCAACTAGCCTAAGGCAACACAGTAGATATAAACCCGAGTCATTTGGAATAACAGGGTTCCATGGAGAACAAAGATTTCAATTATTGAGTTTAAAATCGGAGTCGCTAGTCGACAAGCTCGAGGACTTGGCAGATCCACGGTACAGACTTCAGGCAACTTCTGTCCCAACAGTTGTGGCTACACAATATAAACCCAACATTAAACATTTTAAAAATAAAAAGTGAAAAAAAAAATCTACAAAAAATAGTAAATTGTACTTGTCACATGCGTCAAATACAACAACAGCTGTAGACCTTACTGTGAAACGCTTTCACAAACATGTACTTGATGGTTGTTTTCCCTCTAGGATGAACACAAGCCTCAAAACTCGTCTGAAGGTAGCCCGGTACCAGTTTACATGGAAGTACTTTAGTTCCCATAAAAAATTTAAATAAAATACACACACACACACACACACACACACACACACACACACACAGCATTCTAAAAGAATTCAGACCCATTGACTTCTTCCAAATGTTGTTACATTACAGCCTTATTCTGAAAGGGATTAAATAAAACACATTCCTCAATCTTACACACAAGACCCCATAATGACATCGCAATACAACATAATGACATCACAATACACCATAATGACATCACAATACACCATAATGAAAGTGAAAGCAGGTTTTTAAATTGTTTTGCAAATTCATAAAAAAAAAATATATATAAATATATTTACATAAGTATTCAGACCCTTTGCTACAAGACTCGAAATTGAGCTCAAGTGCATCCGGTTTCCATTGATCATACTTGAGATGCTTCTACAACTTGATTGGAGTCCACCTGTGGTAAAATCAATTGATTGGACATGATTTGGAAAGGCACACATCTGTCTATATAAAAAGGTCCCAGAGTTGACAGTGCATGTCAGAGCAAAAACCAAGCGAAGGAATTGTTCGTAGCGTTCCGAGACAAGATTATGTCATGGCACAGATCTGTGGCAGGGTACCAAAACAAATCTGCAGAATTGAAGGTCCAAGAACACAGTGGCCTCCATCATTCTTAAACGGAAGAAGTTTGGAACCACTAAGACTCTCCTAGAGCTGGCCGCCTGGCCAAACGGGGAGGAAAAGCCTTGTTCAGGGAGGTGACCAATAACCCAAATGGTCACTCTGACAAAGCTCTAGAGTTCCTCTGGGGAGATGGGAGAACCTTCTAGGAAGACGACCATCTCTGCAGCACTGCACCAATCAGGCCTTTACGGTAGAGTGGCCAGACCGAAGCAACTCAGTAAAAAGGCACATGAGTCCGCTTTGAGGACTCTCAGACAATGAGAAACAAGAATGTCTGGTCTGATGAAACCAAGATTGAACTCTTTGGCTTTAATGTCAAGCGTCACATCTAGAAGAAACTTGGCACCATCCCTATGGTGACGCAAGGTGGTGGAAGCGTCATGCTGTGGGGGTGTTTTTCAGCAGCAGGGACTGGGAGACTAGTCAGGAACGAGGGAAAGATGAACAGAGCAAAGTACATAGAGATCCTTAATGAAAACTTGCTACACAGCACTCCGGACCTCAGACTGAGGCGAAGGTTCACCTTCCAACAGGATAACAACTCTAAGCACACAGCCAAGACAAGGCAGGAGTGGCTTTGGGACAAGTCTCTGAATGTCCGTGAGTGACCCAGCCAGAGCCCGGTCCTGAACCCGATTGAACATCTCTGGAGACCTGAAGATAGCGACGCAGCGACGCTCCACATCCATCCTGTCAGAGCCTGAGAGGATCTGCGGAGAAGAAATGGGAGAAACTCCCCAAATACAGGTGTTCCAAGCTTATAGCATCATAACCAAGAATACTCGAGGCTGTAATCGCTGCCACAAGTGCTTCAACAAAGTACTGAGTAAAGGGTCTGAATACTGATGTAAATGTGATAACAGTTTATTTTAAATACATAAAAAACAAACTGTTTTCACTGTCATTATGGGGTCTAGTGATGTCATTATGGGGTCTAGTGATGTCATTATGGGGTCTAGTGATGTCATTATGGGGTCTAGTGATGTCATTATGGGGTCTAGTGATGTCATTATGGGGCCTAGTGATGTCATTATGGGGCCTAGTGATGTCATTATGGGGTCTAGTGATGTCATTATGGGGTCTAGTGATGTCATTATGGGGTCTAGTGATGTCATTATGGGGTCTAGTGATGTCATTATGGGGTCTAGTGATGTCATTATGGGGTATAGTGATGTCATTATGGGGTATAGTGATGTCAATTTAAATCAATTTTAGAACAAGGCTGTAATGAGGCCAAATGTGGAAAAAGTCAAGGGGTCTGAATAGTTTCTGAATGCGCAGTATTCATCCTGAACTTTATCATCATTTTCAGTTTTAAAGGACAGACGTGTAAAACAAACTTCCTTTTTTATTAAAATATTTTACTATCGGTTGTTCCGTTAATGAATAATAATAATGAATATATATATTAATATAATGCAATGTGTTTTTATGGGCTAATAGAAGTAATAATAGAAGGCCAAATTCAATGTTTCATCAAATATTTTTTTATATAAATCTTTAAAAAAAAATGTTTTTTTATAGATACATACTTAGAGGTCCTAAAATTCTTACTCAAATTATCCTTGGAATGGCCTTCTTAAAACAAATCCATGTTAGCTTAGTAGAAACCCAGCCTTGGGCCCTTAAACACACACACACACACGGCTAGCATGTAACCAGACCAATCTATAGGCACTTTAAAAAGCTAAGCTTGACCTTGCATGACCCCATACTGCGTAACCATGGTGATGAAGCAGATATTGTGATGACTCAACACCAAGGTCACATGACTGGCCCTCAAACCCCCCCATCAACCTAACAAATGAGCTAGGTTGTCTTAAAACCTTTTCACTCGCTCTGAAACAAAACAGTCACACAGCAGCACATGTCTAGACCATCCACGATGCTAATTCAATTACACAGCCTTGTTAAAAACAACAGTCCAAGTCTAACCATTATTCTAAACTATTAGTTGACAATGGGTTCATAATTAGAAAAACTAATTATAGGTGGATGGGTGTAGCAAAACAAGAGGACTGAAATCACTCATGTCTCCGAGGGGCGTTGACCTTCTGACCCCTAGCAGTCAAAACGTGGGTACTAAAATGGGGAGCAAACCTTGATGAAAAATCAGCTTTGGTACTGATATGATGAACACCTAATGCATGAGGTAAGAGGGGGCCTTGTCTGTGTCACCTCCCCACACAAAGACCTCGACCCAGTCTCAAATTACACCACTGACGACAAGTCAGAGCGAGCGAGAGAGAGATGAGGAAGTTACGTAGCCAGTCAAGTCACTGCCCAAGACAAACTCATGTTGAAATGTGAACAGTATCGGCTTCATTGAAATGACTGGATAATAGAAAAGGATGCAGGCCAGCGCATAAATAGAAAGAACGACTATTCTTCATTCAAGTGACAATTAGGCTTGGAGGTATAACATACACAGTGAATTGGGAAAGTACTCAGACCCTTTCACATTTTGTTACGCTACAGCCTTATCCTAAAAATGTATTAAAATTCACCACCCCCCCCCGCTCAAAATACACACAATACCCCATAATGACATCACAATACCCCATAATGACATCACAATACCCCATTATGACATCACCATACCCCATAATGACATCACAATACCCGATAATGACATCACCATACCCCATAATGACATCACAATACCCCATAATGACAAAGCAAAAACAGGTTTAAAACTTTTTGCTAATTTATACATTTACAGAAGTATTCAGACCTTTTGTTATGAGATTCGAAATTGAGCTCAGGTGCATCCTGTTTCCATTGATCATCCTTAAGATGTTTCTACAACTTGATTGGAGTCCACCTGTGGTAAATTCAATTGACTGGACATGATTTGCAAAGGCACACACCTGTCTATATAAAGGTCCCACAGTTGACAGTGCGTGTCAGAGTTAAAACCAAGCCATGAGGTCAAAGGAATTGTCCGTAGCGTTCCGAGACAGGATTGTGTCGAGGCACAGATCTGGGGAAAGGAACAAACAAAAATGTCTTCAGCATTGCAGGTCCCCAAGAACACAGTGGACTCCATCATTCTTAAATGGAAGAAGTTTGGAACCACCAAGACTCTTCCTAGAGCTGGCCGCCCAGCCAGGAGAGAAGGGCCTTGGTCAGGGAGGTGAACAAGAACTCAATGGTCACTCCGACAGAGCTTCAGAGTTCCTCTGTGGAGATGGCTGCCCTTCTGGAAGCTTCTCCCATCTCTGTAGCACTCCACCAAATCAGGTCTTTATGGTAGAGTGGCCAGATGGAAGCCAGTCCTCAGTAAAACGCACATGACAGCCCGCTTGGAGTTTGCCAAAAGGCACCTAAAGGACTCCCAGAACACGAGAAACAAGATTTTTCTGGTTCAAATCAAATCAAATTTTATTTGTCACATACACATGGTTAGCAGATGTTAGTGCGAGTGTAGCGAAATGCTTGTGCTTCTAGTTCCGACAATGCAGTAATAACAAGTAATCTAACTAACAATTCCAAAACTACTGTCTTGTACACAGTGTAAGGGGATAAAGAATATGTACATAAGGATATATGAATGAGTGATGGTACAGAGCAGCATAGGCAAGATACAGTAGATCGTATCGAGTACAGTATGTACAAATGAGATGAGTATGTAAACAAAGTGGCATAGTATAAAGTAGCTAGTGATACATGTATTACATAAGGATACCGTCGATGATATAGAGTACAGTATATACGTATGCATATGAGATGAATAATGTAGGGTAAGTAACATTTATATAAGGTAGCATTGTTTAAAGTGGCTAGTGATATATTTACGTCATTTCCCATCAATTCCCATTATTAAAGTGGCTGGAGTTGAGTCAGTGTCAGTGTTAGTGGTGGCTGTTTAACAGTCTGATGGCCTTGAGATAGAAGCTGTTTTTCAGTCTCTCGGTCCCAGCTTTGATGCACCTGTACTGACCTCGCCTTCTGGATGATAGCGGGGTGAACAGGCAGTGGCTCGGGTGGTTGATGTCCTTGATGATCTTTATGGCCTTCCTGTGACATCGGGTGGTGTAGGTGTCCTGGAGGGCAGGTAGTTTGCCCCCGGTGATGCGTTGTGCAGACCTCACTACCCTCTGGAGAGCCTTACGGTTGAGGGCGGTGCAGTTGCCGTACCAGGCGGTGATACAGCCCGCCAGGATGCTCTCGATTGTGCATCTGTAGAAGTTTGTGAGTGCTTTTGGTGACAAGCCGAATTTCTTCAGCCTCCTGAGGTTGAAGAGGCGCTGCTGCGCCTTCTTCACCACGCTGTCTGTGTGGGTGGACCAATTCAGTTTGTCTGTGATGTGTATGCCGAGGAACTTAAAACTTGCTACCCTCTCCACTACTGTTCCATCGATGTGGATAGGGGGGTGTTCCCTCTGCTGTTTCCTGAAGTCCACAATCATCTCCTTAGTTTTGTTGACGTTGAGTGTGAGGTTATTTTCCTGACACCACACTCCGAGGGCCCTCACCTCCTCCCTGTAGGCCGTCTCATCGTTGTTGGTAATCAAGCCTACCACTGTTGTGTCGTCCGCAAACTTGATGATTGAGTTGGAGGCGTGCGTGGCCACGCAGTCGTGGGTGAACAGGGAGTACAGGAGAGGGCTCAGAACGCACCCTTGTGGGGCCCCAGTGTTGAGGATCAGCGGGGAGGAGATGTTGTTGCCTACCCTCACCACCTGGGGGCGGCCCGTCAGGAAGTCCAGTACCCAGTTGCACAGGGCGGGGTCGAGACCCAGGGTCTCGAGCTTGATGACGAGCTTGGAGGGTACTATGGTGTTGAATGCCGAGCTGTAGTCGATGAACAGCATTCTCACATAGGTATTCCTCTTGTCCAGATGGGTTAGGGCAGTGTGCAGTGTGGTTGAGATTGCATCGTCTGTGGACCTATTTGGGCGGTAAGCAAATTGGAGTGGGTCTAGGGTGTCAGGTAGGGTGGAGGTGATATGGTCCTTGACTAGTCTCTCAAAGCACTTCATGATGATGGTTCTGATAAAAACCAAAGATAGAACTCTTTGGCCTGAATGCCAAGCGTCACGTCTGAGGTCTCCCATCTGTAGCGTCTTACCCAAGAAGACTTGAGGCTGTAATCACTGCCAAAGTACTGAGTAAAATGTCTGAAAACATATGTCAAATGTGATCCGTTTTGAATCATTAATACGCAACATTTTCGGGAAAAAAAACTATTTTTGCTTTGTCATTATGGGTGGGTGTTGGGTGTAGATTTTTTATTTTACCTTTATTTAACTAGGCAAGTCAGTTATGAACAAATTCTTATTTTCAATAATGGCCTAGGAACAGTGGGTTAACTGCCTGTTCAGGGGCAGAACGACAGATTTGTACCTTGTCAGCTCGGGGGTTTGAACTTGCAACCTTCCGGTTACTAGTCCAACGCTCTAACCACTAGGCTACCCTGCCGCCCGATTGAAGGGGGGGGGGGGGGGGCAATTCAATAAATTCTGGAATAAGGCTGTAATGTAACAAAGATTAAGAAAAAGGGGTCTGAATACTTTCCGAACCTTTATACCGGGGCTATTTGAAGAGCCACAGGAGGGTTTTTCAGTAGTCAATACCGTTGAAACCAGTTGTTTTAAGTTTAATAAAAGTAGCTACAAATATTCTAATTCGAGTAACAAGAAGTTCAGACATCCACATATACAGTGGGGCAAAAAAGTATTTAGTCAGCCACCAATTGTGCAAGTTCTCCCACTTAAAAAGACGAGAGGCCTGTAATTTTCATCATAGGTACACTTCAACTATGACAGACAAAATTAGGAGAAAAAGAAAATCCAGAAAATCACATTGTAGGATTTTTTTATGAATTTATTTGCAAATTATGGTGGAAAATAAGTATTTGGTCACCTACAAACAAGCAAGATTTCTGGCTCTCAAAGACCTGTAACTTCTTTAAGAGGCTCCTTCCTCTGTCCTCCACTCGTTACCTGTATTAATGGCACCTGTTTGAACTTGTTATCAGTATAAAAGACACCTGTCCACAACCTCAAACAGTCACACTCCAAACTCCACTATGGCCAAGACCAAAGAGCTGTCAAAATTGTAGACCTGCACCAGGCACGGAAGACAGAATCTGCAATAGGTAAGCAGCTTGGTTTGAAGAAATCAACTGTGGGAGCAATTATAGTTGAAGAGTACCTATGATGAAAATTACAGGCCTCAGTCATCTTTTTAAGTGGGAGTACTTGCACAATTGGTGGCTGACTAAATACTTTTTTGCCCCACTGTATATGTTTACAATGGGTGTTCAATGATTCAAACTAATTGACCAACGTCGGTTCAATTATATTTAGTTTTGTGTTTCTCATGCGCAGTTTCTCTAGAGACAAATCAGATCAAGCCCAAACTGTGCCATGAAGTAGGGAGTTGTTTCCAACATGCCAATATTCTACATAGTTCAGGGCACAACCAAATGTGTTGATTAACTACAATGACCATAATGCATTGCGCGCCTACTTGTCCGGTCTGTGTGGGGAGAACACGGAGAGGAGACAGGCAATCCAGAGGGATAGAGAGCAGTTGCTTCGCCAGGTATCTCCACTTGAATATACATGATCTAAGTGATTGATAGTTGGTATTCAGCAGTCATAGTAGTATGTCTTATTTACTATGAAAAACTACTAAAATAGTGATATGTCAGACAGCAGCTCTATAGAAATGAGATGACTTGGAATGAAATAATAAAGTCATCATATAAAACCAATGTAATAAACACAACACTGAAATATTTTCCTAAAGTAAATGAATGTGAATAATGGTTAATAAGCGATCAGCACTAATGTACAGTCACTAGCATGGTACTTTTATTAATTATTTTATTCTGTGATGTTACAGAATTCAACCCATTTAAATGGTTCAAAGTAGAAAAAAAATCCCCCCCCGAAAACTGTGATTTATTTTTTATAACCGAAACCAAATCGACCTGAAGAAATAACTAGTGCTTGTTTCTCGGTCTCTGCGCATCAGTGTCGGATTGAAGTAGGTGTGGGTGAGAAGGTGTGATGGTGAGAAGGTGTGATGGTGTGATGGTGTGTGTGTGATGGTGTGTGTGTGATGGTGTGTGTGTGATGGTGTGTGTGTGATGGTGTGTGTTGGTGTGTGTTGGTGTGTGATGGTGTGATGGTGTGTGTGTGATGGTGTGTGTTGGTGTGTGATGGTGTGTGTTGGTGTGTGATGGTGTGTGATGGTGTGTGTGTGATGGTGTGTGATGGTGTGTGATTGTGTGTGTGTGTGTGATTGTGTGTGTGTGTGTGATGGTGTGTGTGTGATGGTGTGTGTGTGTGATGGTGTGTGTGTGTGATGGTGTGTGTGTGTGATGGTGTGTGTGTGTGTGTGTGTGATGGTGTGTGTGTGTGTGTGTGATGGTGTGTGTGTGTGATGGTGTGTGTGTGTGTGTGATGGTGTGTGTGTGTGTGTGATGGTGTGTGTGTGTGTGTGATGGTGTGTGTGTGTGATGGTGTGTGTGTGTGTGATGGTGTGTGTGTGTGTGATGGTGTGTGTGTGTGTGATGGTGTGTGTGTGTGTGATGGTGTGTGTGTGTGTGATGGTGTGTGTGTGTGATGGTGTGTGTGTGTGATGGTGTGTGTGTGTGATGGTGTGTGTGTGTGATGGTGTGTGTGTGTGATGGTGTGTGTGTGTGATGGTGTGTGTGTGTGATGGTGTGTGTGTGTGTGATGGTGTGTGTGTGTGTGATGGTGTGTGTGTGTGTGATGGTGTGTGTGTGTGATGGTGTGTGTGTGTGTGATGGTGTGTGTGTGTGTGATGGTGTGTGTGTGTGTGATGGTGTGTGTGTGTGTGATGGTGTGTGTGTGTGTGATGGTGTGTGTGTGTGTGATGGTGTGTGTGTGTGTGATGGTGTGTGTGTGTGTGATGGTGTGTGTGTGTGTGATGGTGTGTGTGTGTGTGATGGTGTGTGTGTGTGTGATGGTGTGTGTGTGTGTGATGGTGTGTGTGTGTGTGATGGTGTGTGTGTGTGTGATGGTGTGTGTGTGTGTGTGATGGTGTGTGTGTGTGTGATGGTGTGTGTGTGTGTGATGGTGTGTGTGTGTGTGATGGTGTGTGTGTGTGATGGTGTGTGTGTGTGATGGTGTGTGTGTGTGATGGTGTGTGTGATAGAGAGAGACTGTTTCTCCGTGTCCATGATAAAAGAGAAACAGTGTTGAAGTCCAAATACGTCAGATGTGATTTATTCTCGATCCCACAGCCAAGAAACTTCACACTCCGCCCTCAACACCACACTGAAATCCAAGGCAAGAGGGAACTGGGGCCTCTGTGTGTGTGTGTGTGTCAGAGAGATAATTACTTACGCCCACACATATCAGGTACTGAATCATCATGGGGGAGAGAGAGCGAGAGAGAGAGAGAGAGCGAGAGCGAGAGAGAGCGAGAGCGAGAGAGACAGGGAGCGAGAGGGAGCAAGAAGTGACTGAATAACAGACGGGAGATAATACCAGAGTGAGGACATGGACAAAGGGATTGAAAGAGCAGCCCAAAAATATATATATAAATCAGAAAAAAGACCTGAACAGAGATGGACTGAGAAATAAAGAGAAAGAGAGAGAGAAAGAGACTCCACTAAAAAGACAGTTCAATCACGACAGGCTTGAATCCTTCAGGGTCGGGACTCATCGTGCCCGTTGCTCAAGTCCCGTCTTACGACTGACTGCCAGAAACACTTGAAAAGTACAAGGAGAGGAGTGTAGCTACGACAGCTGCTTACAACCTACTTCTACGGGATTCGGGGTACTTCTGTGTGGCCAAGTCAAAACGTGTGCGCAAATAACCCATGCATAACACTGCCAATTCCCATGTGCGTTACTCCCAATACTCATCATGAATGTGTGACTGCAATTCTGCAAAAACTAAAAAAAAAGAGCCTTTGTAGGCCGGTGTGTGAAAACAACAAACACAGGCCTGGGGCTGATTTCTCTCTATTGGACTGACCCCTAATAACAAAAGTACATTAGGGGCTTTCGTCTGAACTAACGTTACACAAAGCAAACAATGATTCCATCCAGACTAGCTTCCTCATTTCAGGAGGACTGTCATTTGATATGCTGCGTTGGTGTTTACCTTGTGTGTCAACACGTTGCCAATGGCAATTTCAGCCTTCTGAAACCTGCCAACCACCGATGCGGCGGAACTACCAAACAGGACGCTGCGACCCGGTTACAGGGACTAGAGAGACAGCACGAAGAGAGACTGACGTACAGACACACAGTGTGTTTATGCACAGAGACAGAACAGAGACGTGGGTAGATACCAGCCCTGCAGGTGAGTGGAAACATTACAATCTAACACCACCACAGGAGCTGCAGCAGTGAGTGACTCTCTCTCTACCTGTGTGTTCGCATGTAGCCTACACTGCATGTGTGTGCAAACACTTGTGTGAGTAGATATGTGGGGGGGGGGGGGGGAGAAGAGTGGCAGGCTAGGGGGGGGAGAAGAGTGGCAGGCTAGGGGGGGGAGAAGAGTGGCAGGCTAGGAGGGGGGGGGGGAGAAGAGTGGCAGGCTAGGAGGGGGGGGGGGAGAAGAGTGGCAGGCTAGGAGGGGGGGAGAAGAGTGGCAGGCTAGGAGGGGGGGAGAAGAGTGGCAGGCTAGGGGGTGGAGAAGAGTGGCAGGCTAGGGGGGGAGAGAGAGTGGCAGGCTAGGGGGGGAGAGAGAGTGGCAGGCTAGGGGGGGGAGAGAGAGTGGCAGGCTAGGGGGGGGAGAGAGAGTGGCAGGCTAGGGGGGGAGAGAGAGTGGCAGGCTAGGGGGGGAGAGAGAGTGGCAGGTTAGGGGGGGAGAGAGAGTGGCAGGTTAGGGGGGGAGAGAGAGTGGCAGGTTAGGGGGGGAGAGAGAGTGGCAGGTTAGGGGGGGAGAGAGAGTGGCAGGTTAGGGGGGAGAGAGAGTGGCAGGCTAGGGGGGGAGAGAGGCAGGCTAGGGGGGGAGAGTGGCAGGCTAGGGGGGGAGAGTGGCAGGCTAGGGGGGGAGAGTCGCAGGCTAGGGGGGGAGAGTCGCAGGCTAGGGGGGGAGAGTGGCAGGCTAGGGGGGGAGAGTGGCAGGCTAGGGGGGGAGAGTGGCAGGCTAGGGGGGGGAGAGTGGCAGGCTGGGGGGGGTGGAGAGTGGCAGGCTAGAGGGGGGGAGAGTGGCAGGCTAGGGGGGGAGGAGAGTGGCAGGCTAGAGGGGGGGAGAGTGGCAGGCTAGGGGGGGAGGAGAGTGGCAGGCTAGAGGGGGGGAGAGTGGCAGGCTAGGGGGGGAGAGTGGCAGGCTAGGGGGGGGGAGTGGCAGGCTAGGGGGGGGGGGAGTGGCAGGCTAGGGGGGGGGAGTGGCAGGCTAGGGGGGGGGAGTGGCAGGCTAGGGGGGGGGGGGGGTGGCAGGCTAGGGGGGGGGGAGTGGCAGGCTAGGGGGGGGGGGGGGGAGTGGCAGGCTAGGGGGGGGGGGAGTGGCAGGCTAGGGGGGGAGAGTGGCAGGCTAGGGGGGGGGAGAGTGGCAGGCTAGGGGGGGGGGAGAGTGGCAGGCTAGGGGGGGGGGAGAGTGGCAGGCTAGGGGGGAGAGAGAGTGGCAGGCTGGGGGGGAGAGAGAGTGGCAGGCTGGGGGGGAGAGAGAGTGGCAGGCTGGGGGGGAGAGAGAGTGGCAGGCTGGGGGGGAGAGAGAGTGGCAGGCTGGGGGGGAGAGAGAGTGGCAGGCTGGGGGGGAGAGAGAGTGGCAGGCTGGGGGGGGGAGAGAGAGTGGCAGGCTGGGGGGGAGAGAGAGTGGCAGGCTGGGGGGGAGAGAGAGTGGCAGGCTGGGGGGGAGAGAGAGTGGCAGGCTGGGGGGGAGAGAGAGTGGCAGGCTGGGGGGGGAGAGAGAGTGGCAGGCTGGGGGGCGAGAGAGAGTGGCAGGCTGGGGGGCGAGAGAGAGTGGCAGGCTGGGGGGGAGAGAGAGTGGCAGGCTAGAGGGGGGGGGGGGGGGGTGTGGAAGAGGTTGGCAGACCAGGGCGGGGAGTGGCAGGCCAGGGGGGGAGAGTGGCAGACCAGGGGGGAGAGTGGCAGACCAGGGGGGAGAGTGGCAGGCCAGGGGGGGAGAGTGGCAGGCCAGGGGGGGAGAGTGGCAGGCCAGGGGGGGAGAGTGGCAGGCCAGGGGGGGAGAGTGGCAGGCCAGGGGGGGAGAGTGGCAGGCCAGGGGGGGAGAGTGGCAGGCCAGGGGGGGAGAGTGGCAGGCCAGGGGGGAGAGTGGCAGGCCAGGGGGGAGAGTGGCAGGCCAGGGGGGAGAGTGGCAGGCCAGGGGGGAGAGAGAGTGGCATGCTAGGGGGGGGACTCAGATTGGAGTCATTGGAACGTCAGCGCAGCAGGGGTCAACATGTGGGACTTATCCATCCAAACATTCCAGGACCTTAAAGTGTCTCTTCCTCTCCGCAAATATCTTTCTCCCCTCCTTCCCACACTCCTCCAGTCCCTTCACCTGTGTCTCAGCATTTTGTTTGCAAAGTAACCCAGGGTCAGTGAGCAGCATGCAAAAAAAATATGTAAAAAAAAGTCAAGCTCCAGCTCACCAATAGAGACAGATCTCTAGATGGATAGACCCCGTTTTAGCATGGACATCGCCATTGAGGGTTTCCACCGATTTAAATTAGTTAACTGGGTGGAGATTCTTCAATTGGGTTGTCTATGGTTTGTCAATAGCTTGAAGCTTTATCACAAATAGATTCATTTGGTTCAGGACATTTACAAAAAATGAATATATATATATATTTTTTTTTAAAATTTTTAAATCACCAATATTAAGTTTACGCTTCTTTCAAAACACAAAATATGAAGAAAAATGACTACTTTAAAATTGAGGATAGCCTTGACGACGCTGTGGTCAGACGCCATAAAAGCTCAGATAAAGATGAGATCTCTATTCATGTCTATGGGCTCACCTCACCAGCAGCAGGCTACACAGAATAGGTCACCCCCAGTACTTCACCGACCCCTACCATCTTCTCACCTCAAAAAAAAACACGAGTCGTATATTTTCAGGGTATTATTCGTACAGAGCGATCAGTGGCCGTGATTAAATGTATTTATTTATTTTAAAATGCCTGGGCTTCCACTGTTGAAGCATGGGACGTAGCCAATTGTGTAATACTAACTAGCGTGAACAACAACTCGACACTAAACAAACGTGGATCTAGTTTTATTTGCTGAGAATATCATTAACTGTATTGGGTAAAGTTATTGCATTATGAACCGCTACTTCCTCCCTGTATGATTCATTTTGTGTACTCATAATTATGACCTCCTGACAGTAGCCTATGTACATAGTTATATTGTTTGTACAAACGTCCATTTTGTTTTTTTTATTGTTATGATGGATAATGTGTAATATCAAATTGTGTATTGTGTAGTTTTGAACACCATTAAATGTTTTCCCATTTAAAAAAAAGTTAACTGCTTCAGACAACTGTCAAATCGTTGTCATGACACACATCTGTGCATGACAACAGAGGATTTGGCCGGAGCACACATTGGTCTGCCATCAGATCCAAACTAGACGAGGACAGCAAACTCAATAAAAATGAACATATTGATCCAACAGACTAGCTGAGTGCACAATCATCTCGGTTCGCCAAAACAGGAAACGTACGAAATATCACAACGCGCTCGTGAAATATCACAACGCGCTCGTGAAATATCACAACGCGCTAGTGAAATATCAAACCCCCAGCGGACGGAACAGCAGAGGAATGTGACATACAGCCCGGACGGAGACGTGGAAAGTGTGAACACCCCTCCAATCACCATGACGACTGTTGGGCTAGCGTGCGTGGTGTCAAAACTGGTTTCAGCAGTAGCAGCAGGAGAGAACAGTGGGGGTACGATTTGACGTCAATTGTCAACAACTGTTGTATCCCCTAGTCTCTAGCAGGAATTAGCTGTTGCTTTGGTTCCAATGGACAACAGGTGTGTGTCGCCAATACACTCCCTCACTCACTCACCCCCAGTTGTTGCTAGACCACTTATTTAATTTGATCAGTTTAGAATTAAATCTGGGTTATTGAGAGTTGTAAAAAGGGTTAGTGCAGATTTAAATGGTGTGTGTAGTGTTGGTTTGATGAACAGAAAGGGAATTCATTATCCTCCCTGTGGAAGCCCTGTAATAGTCAATGTCCTGGCTGACTGAACTAAACTATGGTATGCTGTCTGTAGGGCTGCTGGTGGAGTCTGGTTCTCTGTACACACACACACTCCCTCTAAACACAGCCGGCCCTGCGGTCTCATGTGGCACAGAGCCCCAGTGAATAAACCATCTGGACACACCGAAGTCAACACCCCAGGAAGCTTATGGCTTTCAGTTACATAAGATGGCAGAGCCAGACACACACACACACACACACACACACACAGCCAGTGCCTGCTTTCATTATTCAGAACAGATCAGACCAGGACAGGAGAGACTACACCGCTCCACGCAAGTCCATTAAATTATTATACACACACACACACACACACACACCTTATAACAGTACACTGACAGACAAACACAGGGCTTTCAGATAGGGCCATTACCCAAATGGTTGGCTTACTACAGGCCCATCCCCAAGAGAAACTGTCCTAGGCTAATGCAATAGTAGCTAGGCTATTTACCCAAGTTGACAGAATGTGCTTTGCGCATCACAATGGGAGACACCAGCACAGCGGGACAATGACAGGGTGACTGGGCACCCGTTCAGCAATGGACTGTAGTGAACTAGAACAGGTCATGTTGGCCTCTAGGTTACACAGCCTACTGTACAACGTACACTGGTCAACTGGCCAGTGGTCCAGAAGACTGGGACCGCATTTACATATGGGAGCGAATAGGGTGCTGTTTGATGGATGCTAGGTTAGAGTGGCCTAGAAAAGCCTAGAGATAGTCAGTGTGAGTAACTGACTAGCTAGCCTAGATGACTACCACTCTAGAAACCTACAGGGTTGTACAGACATGCAGTGACTACTTACAGAAAGAAAAAATGAAAAAAAAAGTCAAAAAGCTGCTTGGGGTTGAACTTGTTCGGTTGCCAGACAACAACCTCTTATTCTAAGAATTACTCAACGGAGCCCAGGGCACTGCAACAGTATCTATGACACCGGAGGGAGGGGAGGGAGGGAGGGAGGGAGGGCCTTTCAAACCTGGCAACCCCACAGAGATACATCGAAATACACAGTGATGAGGTCGTTGAAAATTGCAACAGTTCAGAGATGCCTGTTCAGGACGACCGTTGCAGAATGTGCAGATCAAAATGGTGTAGATTAAAACAGATATGGATTGTCGGGCAGAATAAGGAATCATGTCTGTTCTATTCATTCCATTCCTATCTGTGACGTTGCCAAGGTTTCACATCACTGACTGAATACACCCGTGGTAGTTCTGTATCTATGGGGCTGGAGGACATTGAACCCAAGTAACTCCATCTTTCTTTAATTCCCCCGGGGAGCGAAAGGGATTCCCCTCACCATCTGCTGTGCTGTGAGAGAGAGCCGACTAACAGGATTTACTAACCCTTATAGAGAGCGAGAGAGAACAGGGCTCAGAGAGAGAGAGCGAGAAAGAGCGAACAGGGCTCAGAGAGAGAGAGCGAGAGAGAGCGAACAGGGCTCAGCGAGAGAGCGAACACAGCGAGAGAGAGCGAACACAGCGAATGAGAGAGAGAGAGAACAGGGCTCAGCGAGAGAGAGAGAGAACAGGGCTCAGAGAGAGAGAGAGAGAGAGAACAGGGCTCAGAGAGAGAGAGAGAGAGAGAACGAGAGAGAGAACAGGGCTCAGAGAGAGAGAGAGAGAGAGAGAGAGAGAACTAGAGAGAGAACAGGGCTCAGAGAGAGAGAGAGAGAGAACAGGGCTCAGAGAGAGAGAACAAGGCTCAGAGAGAGCAAGCTAACGAACGAGAGAAAGAAATACAGAATGTAGATACAGCGAGACAGACCGAGAGAGGGAGGACAAGAAAGAGAGAGAGAGATACGGAGGATTCAGTAGAAAAGCTGAGAGAAAGCAGAAGTTTGAGTGAGCATGCACACCCACATCCGCAGTGTGACGGAAATGCAACAGTGGGGGGGGGGGGGGAGAAGCAGAGCACTGCTCAAGAGATAAAACACTCAAAATGAAACAGATACAACCAACTGACAGTGTGAGCCACCACATGGATTTGGTTCCAAGTAGCAAAACATGAAATTGTTATTTATTACATTGGTTAAGCCCCACCCATCTCATTAAGTGTTCACATGTGAGGCTACATGTACTAAACAGAGTGAGTGAGGTAGTGCAGTAAACAACCAAAGATTTCAAGACTAAAAGTGTTGAAAGTAGTAGCCTACAATAAGCAAAACATGAAATTGTTATTTATTACATTGGTTAATAAGTAGACTCCGAGCTAGAAAATGTTATATATCATACACAGCAGTTGAGGAACAACGAGAAAGTAATTCAGCTTTGAAAGTTGATAAACTTGTAACACCACTTTTGAGATAATGACCCTTGAATGTTTTGGTACACCTACTGGAGAGCTCGTTTTGTCTACACCCATTCAGCATCGTTCACACCCTCTTAAGCCTCAGCCCCACCCATCTCTTCAAGGATTCACATGTGAGGCCATGTACTAAACAGCGTGAGTGAGGTAGTGCAGTAAACAACCAAAGATTTGAAGACTAAAAGTGTTGAAAGTAGTAGCCTACAATAAGGAAAAACTCCAGGTAGAAATACACGTTATCTAGTCCTTGGCCTATGTCCTAATCTGACTTGGTGCAGGTCATGTTGTTCACAATACCGTTTTTGGTAAACACACACACACACACACTATCAAATAAAATCAAAGATTATTCTTCACATGCACAGGATACAGAAGCTGTAAACGGTACAGTGAAATGGTTTCTTGCAAAGTGCAGTTATTTTTTGTTTAGACATTGTTCATTGTTTAGCAAGCTAGCTACCATAAATCACAACTCTAATGCCACGTTTAAAACTGGGAACTACAACAACAAAAAACTCAGATTGGGGAAAACTCGAAATTCCAACTAGTCTGAATGCTTTTCAGAGTCGGAGAGAGTCTGCATGGCACGACCAAAACGGTTTCCGACTGAGCGACTTTTTTTAAGCAGTGCTAGACTCACATACTTAGCAGCTCATGAAACAAGACAGGAGCATGCTACATGGCGGACCAATCACAACTCATCTCTCGGCATGTCACCCCCATCCATTATTTCAGCCAATCATGGCTAGCGGGAAGGTTCCTGTATTTTTCCAAGGCTAAACCAACTAGGCTCGTTATTTATTTAATAATTGTATTCGCATTTACAGATGGCATAAACGTTTGTAACTAAGGCACATGAAAGATCACATGTTCCAGAAGGCATTTCTGCCCCCCCAAAATATTTTGATAAACCCCCCCCCCAAAAAAAACATCAAATGGCCAATCCTGTGAAGTAGTGAAGTGAGACATACAGTTAAAGTTGGAAGTTCAAACACCTTCAGCCAAATACATGTAAACTCAGTTTTTCACAATTCCTGACGTTTAATCCTAGTAGAAAAATCCCTGTTTTAGGTCAGTTAGGACCACCACTTTTATTTTAAGAATGTGAAATGTCAGAATAATAGTAGAGAGAACGATTTATTTCAGCTTTTATTTCTTTCATCACATTCCCAGTGGGTCAGAAGTTTACATACACTCAATTAGTATTTGGTAGCATTGCCTTTAAATTGTTTAACTTGGGTCAAATGTTTTGGTTAGCCTTCCACAAGCTTCCCACAATAAATTGGGTGAATTTTGGCTCATTCCTCCTGATTGAGCTGGTGTAACTGAGTCAGGTTCGTAGGCCTCCTTGCTCACACACGCTTTTTCAGTTCTGCCCACACATTTTCTATAGGATTGAGGTCAGGGCTTTGTGATGGCCACTCCAATACCTTGACTTTGTTGTCCTTAAGCCATTTTGCCACAACTTTAGAAATACTGTTGGGGTCATTGTCCATTTGGAAGACCCAAGCTATAACTGATGTCTTGAGATGTTTCTTCAATATATCCACATAATGTTCCTTCCTAATGATGCTATTTATTTTGTGAAGTGCACCAGTCCTTCCTGCAGCAAAGCACCCCCACAACATGATGCTGCCACCCCCGTGCTTCACGGTTGGGATGGTGTTATTTGGCCTGCAAGCGTCCCCCTTTTCCCTCCAATCATAACAATGGTCATTATGGCCAAACAGTTCCATTTTTGTTTCATCAGACCAGAGGACATTTCTCCAAAAAGTATGATCTTTGTCCCCATGTGCTGTTGCAAACCGTAGTCTGTATTTTTTTATGGCGGGTTTGGAGCAATGGCTTCTTCCTTGCCGAGCGACCTTTCAGGTTGTCGATATAGGACTTGTTTTACTGTGGATATAGATACTTTTGTACCTGTTTCCTCCAGCATCTTCACAAGGTCCTTTGCTGTTGTTTAGGGATGGATTTGCACTTTTTGCACTAAAATACGTTCATCTCTAGGAGACAGAATGCGTCTCCTTCCTGAACGGTATGACGGCTGCGTGGTCCCATGGTGTTTATACTTACGTACTATTGTTTGTACAGATTAACGTGGTTCCTTCAGGCGTTTGGAAATTGCTCCCAAGGATGAACCAGACTTGTGGAGGTCTACAATTCTTTTCTCTGAGGTCTTGGCTGATTTCTTTTGATTTCCCCATGATTTCAAGCAAAGAGGCACTGAGTTTGAAGGTAGGCCTTTAAATGAATTCACAGGTACGCCTCCAATTGACTCAAATGATGTCAATTAACCTATCAGAAGCTTCTAAAGCCATGACATAATTTTCTGGAATTTTCCAAGCTGTTTAAAGGCACAGTCAACTTCGTGTATGTGAACTTCTGACCCACTGGAATTGTGATACAGTGAATTATAAGTGAAATAATCTGTCTGTAAACAATTGTTGGAAAAATTACTTGTGTCATGCACAAAGTAGGATGTCCTAACCGACTTGCCAAAACTATAGTTTGTTAACGAGACATTTGTGGTGTGGTTGAAAAATGTGCTGTAATGACTCCAACCTAAGTGTATGTAAATGTCCGACTTCAACTGTACATGTAGCTTCCTGAAACGGGTCACAGAAGTTCCCCTCTTCTACAGCACAGACACAGTTGAACTGTTCAAACACACATGTTCAAAATCAGTGTCATCAGGTCACAACAACCCCATTAAAGCTACTGTAACAATAACTGTACAGCTTCTGCAGGTAGCCTAGTGGTTAGAGTGGAGGGGCGGCAGGTAGCCTAGTGGTTAGAGTGGAGGGGCGGTTAACCCACTGTTCCTAGACCAGTTAACCCACTGTTCCTAGACCAGTTAACCCACTGTTCCTAGACCAGTTAACCCACTGTTCCTAGACCAGTTAACCCACTGTTCCTAGACCAGTTAACCCACTGTTCCTAGACCAGTTAACCCACTGTTCCTAGACCAGTTAACCCACTGTTCCTAGACCAGTTAACCCACTGTTCCTAGACCAGTTAACCCACTGTTCCTAGACCAGTTAACCCACTGTTCCTAGACCAGTTAACCCACTGTTCCTAGGTTGTCATTGACAATAAGAATTTGTTCTTAACTGACTTGCCTCGTTAAATAAAAGGTAAAAAAAAATATATATATTATTAATATATATATCTGGTCTAAAGTAGTGCACTATATAGGGAATAGAGCTCTGGTCTAAAGTAGTGCACTATATAGGGAATAGGGCTCTGGTCTAAAGTAGTGCACTATATAGGGAATAGGGCTCTGGTCTAAAGTAGTGCACTATATAGGGAATAGAGCTCTGGTCTAAAGTAGTGCACTATATAGGGAATAGGGCTCTGGTCTAAAGTAGTGCACTATATAGGGAATAGGGCTCTGGTCTAAAGTAGTGCACTATATAGGGAATAGGGCTCTGGTCTAAAGTAGTGCACTATATAGGGAATAGGGCTCTGGTCTAAAGTAGTGCACTATATAGGGAATAGGGCTCTGGTCTAAAGTAGTGCACTATATAGAGAATAGGGCTCTGGTCTAAAGTAGTGCACTATATAGGGAATAGGGCTCCATTTGGAATGTATCCCCTTTCATTCCGAAGCATCTCCATGGAAACCGGTAGTAAACAGTTTCATGAACAGGAGGCAGGTGAAAGACAGGTTAGGCCACTTGGGCTAAGTGACATTTTAATTTCCTTCAACAAAATGACAGAAAGGCTAGGTGGACACAGTTCTCTCTCTGCAGTGTCATTCATGTGACCGAGACACAAGGAACTGGGTGGACGTTGGGCAGATTTCAAATGGGGTTTTCACCTTTTGTGTGGGACGGATCAATGAATATCTATTGAGTTCAATCAAAACTAGTGAGTCATAGCTCACCTTGGACTACAGGAGAGAATGAGGTTAATACTGTGCACACACACACACACAGATCAATGTTCCTATAGGCCTATAGCCTAGCTTAGTTGTTTTCAGTGTTGTGGTGAATCACCATTAGTCACGAGCTGACAACCTGAGCACATATATTTGTAAGAGTCAACAATCTCTTCACTAGCAACCTCCAAAAGGCCCGTTTACTGGGTCAAAACACCGGCCCCTGAACGCAGCTCACCTTTTAAAACAGGTGTTTGTGAGCAGGGAAGGGACAAAGAGGATTCAAACAGTTTTTTTTTCTTTCTTTCTTTCTTTCTTTCTTTAAATGTTCTGGAACGTTCCTCTTGCCAGTACACCTCCTCAGTGTGGGCACGGTTCCCATGACGACAGGCTCCACCCAATCGAGCGGCTAAACCTGAACACACACACACACACACACACACACTAGACTTGACTGATCTTGAGCATATGCGCTCCATTAAAACTCATGCCATCTCTTCTGTGTGTGAGATGTCATAACCCGTCTACAAGTCTAGTAACTGCAGAGACACCGAGAAAGGAACATTGGAAGAATATTCAACAGTCGCAGTAACTGTTAAATAAACGTTTTTTTTTTACTGTGAAAGGCCCCTAATGTGGTTGTTTATCTACCTAGTGGAATGAACTGACTGAGTCGCTCTGGATAGGAGCAACAAAAAATACAAAATAAAATGGGACAGAGACCGACCACACATTACAGGACAGACACAGTGCTCTTTATTGATCCCACAGAGATGGAATGGGGGAAGGAGAGGTAGAGGAACGAGATAGATCGAACGAGAGAGCCCAAGGGATAGAAAGAGACAACACGGGGGGGGGGGGGGGGGAGAGACTAACAGAGGGATACAGAGGAAATCCTCTGGGAGAGCCACGTTAAAACCATGACTCAGACAAAGAGAGGGGGGGGTTGGGGGCTCAAGAGAGCGAGAGAAAGGGTTCCCGCTCAAGTAAAAACCCCTTTAAGGGGAACACGCCACGACAATGCAAGCAGCCTACTCCATCAAAGGGCCTCCCTCCCCCCTCTCTGCCCATCCCTTCCTCCCATCCCCCTTCCTTTAATTAATGCATCTCTCAGCTGCAAGGGTTCTCTCTCCCTCCTCCTCCTCCTCCCTCCCTCCCCCAAAAGAGCTCCTACGATAGGTGTAACAGAGGTCCCAGCAACAACTATTTCTCAACTCGTCACGCGCTCCCCGAAACAACATTGGCCTACTACTGTTGCTACTGGACTGATAAAATAGTTCCAACCCCAATTGCTACCAGAACTAACTCCTTTGATTCATCATACTTGCTGTTATTGTCTCTCGTCTATCCTGTTGCCTAGTCACTTTAATGCTACCCTCATGTACCCATCTACACCAGATACCTCGTACCCCTGCACATCGACTCGCTACTGGTACCCTGTGTATATTGCCAAGTTATCGCTCCTCATTGTGTATTTATTTATTGCGTTATTATTCAAGTGTAATTATTTTGGGAAGTAAGCATTTCACTGTTAGTATATACCTACTGTTTATGAAGCATGTGACAAAATAACATTTGATTTGAACGGTGGCATGCTCAGGTCACATAAAAACCTATCCTCTCACTGTCCCCTTGCAAGCTAGGTTCAGAATTTGGGTTAGGCTGTGAGCAGTTTTCAATGTCTGTTCAGATTTAGGAGGCTGAGGGCTCACGGTCCCCCTGCAAGGTAGGTTCAGTTTTTCATAGGCCTAGGTTTAATTATGTTTGGGTTATTGCTAGACAATGTCAGCTTGGGCGGCCCCAAACCCCCGTCGTCTGGAATTATTAAAATGCCACTGCACAACACCGGCTACTGAAATCTGTGTCTAGATCAGTATTATTTTGGAGTCTTATTCTGAGGGGTGCAGGGAGAGGGTTGCACCCAGAGAGAGGTACACACAGCTGGGGTTTGTTCTCCTGGATGGGCCTGCTCTGCTCGCTGGCTTGCTAGAACACTATCCTTCCTACAGGAGCCAAAGAGCATGTGCACTTGTGTAAGGAAGAGGAGGGGGCGGGGACTGAACCCCTGAACTTCCTGAAGGGAAGTTGCTCCAGGAGGGGGGGGGGGGGGATAACAGAGAGGGAGACCATCACTGTTATCATAAACACCCTAGGGCCTGTTTGGGATCTTGTCCCCAATTCTGCACTCTTCAATCCATAGCACTAGCTCAGGAACTTTAGTAATCCCTTATCAAATCAGGCTACTTTCAGGTGCCATTTATTCTGAAGAGTAGTTTGGAATAGGACCACAAAGGAGGCCTCTGTTCTGACTCTCTGTTACAGTTGTCCATTACAGATCTAAACGTCTCTCCGACTTTGTCATCGTCGCAGGGCGTCGGAGATCCACGATAACCACGATGAAGATTATAGCCTTTCTGTTTCTTGAGGACATCCCCGTTGACGTGTTAAGTCTGGTGATGTAAAATAGGGAATAGGGCTCTGGTCTAAAGTAGTGCACTATATAGGGAATAGGGCTCTGGTCTAAAGTAGTGCACTATATAGGGAATAGGGCTCTGGTCTAAAGTAGTGCACTATATAGGGAATAGAGCTCTGGTCTAAAGTAGTGCACTATATAGGGAATAGGGCTCTGGTCTAAAGTAGTGCACTATATAGGGAATAGGGCTCATTTTACAGTCGAGACATTTACTCCACAGTCGGGGTAAGACCATACCTGACTGTCAAAACCCAACCTATCCCACTAACCAGCACACACACACCTGTCTATTTCACCACTGACAACTATAGCGAGCCGGCCTAAATCTCTCATGAACACAGTAGCAAAAAAACAGTCTGAAATTAAAAGTTGCAGACTCAAGCTTTCACTGTACATCAGCACACAGGGATGCTGTGTCATAGCGCATCCAGACAGATTAGAGGAGAGGGGCGTGGTGTGCCAAAGCAAGCACTTTATTCAAACTGAAAGAGTACCATTATCTAAACGACCAGGTATGAGCCACATCGTCCGTGTCTGGAGTAACATGTTAATTATGACCAATTCAAAAAAAGGGGAACGACACTGTAATCATAGCAACCACCCGAAAAATGAAGTCACTGAATTGGATGACAGAAACAGGACAGACGGAGTTGGGAGAGACTTTGCCGCAAACGTGCATCTCACGACAAACTGCATTATTAAAATGAATAACCAGCTTTCATTAGGAGGTGGTTACAATGAAGAGCTAAAATTGGACACCATTAATAACATATGTCAATGTTATATATATATATATGATTAAAATTGGCTTGCCTTTAGTTCTTAGTTTATAATATGGAGCTACGCTTTGTATAAACAAGCGCACATCAAGATAATGTTGTTATCTAAGGCCTCGGATACATTCATCCCTACAGTATCCATTACCGTTGTTGGATTACAGATGGCAGCTGGGTGTGTGTGTGTGTGTGTGTGTGTGTGTGTGTGTATTTATGCATGTATGTATGTGTGCGTCCAATGTCTCTCCTCACTGTATAAGGTCTAGGTCCTTTGAGCAGATGGTTATAATTACCAGAGAGTGCAGAAAGCAGCAGAGGGGAGCGTTGTTTCAAAACACTGGGTAGATAAGATTGATTTCAGGCTTCAACCTGGATTGGGTAATCTTCTTTCAACAACGCGAGAAACGAGTTAGTTCTCCTTTAGATCGCACTGTCAAATCTACCTTACGGGCATTTTAGGCACCATTAAACTTTTACAATGTTATTGTCATCTTTCAAATTACCTTTCAAATCATTGTGATAGTGTTGTGAATTGACTAAATGAAAGAAGGGAACCTCAAGCAGGAGATACAATACTGACATTTCGTCAAGCTCATACACAACCATTATAACCAGCAAGCAACTCCTTTCATCATACAGGAAGCGAAAGGGGAAATTTGCTTAAAAACTTGACAACCAATGACCCAGAAGTACAAGAATGTAAACTCGAATAAAAAAACATTTTTAAATATATCTCCGTAATTGAAAGAATAAACAAGAAACATGTTAGTTGAAGAAGTTGTGGATGAATTGGCAGTCCAACATCTGAAGATAGTGTCAATGAACCTCTCGTAACGTTACACTTTTAACTTGTTTTATTTGTGTCTTTTCTTCACGGATGTGGTGCTAACGTTGGCTTGTTAGTTCGAGATACTTACAACACAAGCAGGTGACAACAACAACACTAACAAAAGACTGTCCACGGTTAGCTCCACATCCTATGAATTGTCAACTAAATTGAAAAACAACAACATTTATCTACACCAAAACAGAGACAAAACACAACTCACCGGCTGTCGTAATATCGGACAAGTCATAGTTCCGGGCGGTTCGGGGAAACTCTTTCAATTTACGGTTCGACAAGTTCAGAGCACCGCTCCCGGTAGCTTCCTCGAGCGACTTCTCCACGCACCGGCTGGCCGCTATTGTTGCCGGCAGCTGGGCACCTTCCCCAGCAGCCATGAACAGTAGATATGTCTCTTTATGTTACTGTGTTAGGGTCTAAAAAAAGACAAAAAAAAGAAAATAAAACCTTCCTTTACACTTTCGTATCCCTCAGAACGACTTCCAAAACCATCCGTCTCTCGTCCGATAAACAACTTTCGAAGTCGGGACAATGAATAAATCCGACAAAACAAAAAAAAAGGCTATTTCTTAATCTTCCACAACGAGGATTCTCTACGGTCCAGTTGTCTTCGAGAAAGCGGTACTAGTAGCTGTCAGAAAGAGGTGCGGCGAGGCCAGGAAGCGGAGGA
Organism: Oncorhynchus mykiss; assembly: GCF_013265735.2. NCBI lineage: Eukaryota > Metazoa > Chordata > Actinopteri > Salmoniformes > Salmonidae > Oncorhynchus > Oncorhynchus mykiss. Next base: position 58,084,438 of record NC_048585.1, on the reverse strand, counting down.
GCAGTGAGAGAGCCTTCGACGAGAAGGAGTTTGATTGACAGGGGCAACACCCATATCTCAACCGAGATGAATGGACCCAAGGCGGGGTCTGAAGAAAAGGGCGTGCACGTGAAGGGATTTCAAAAGAGCTGAGATTATATTGATGGAAATATACACCAATCAAGATACAGTAGGATGGTTCTGGGCACATAATTGAAGAGTGGAGCAATAATTATTTTGACTGGAGCAGCCAGGTATACCATTCATATCCATCCATTTCATTTTTGGCAGTTGGTTAAACATTTAAAATGAATTCCCTGCATGCAAATGTCATATTTCCCATATTGAATATAGGTTATGCTTTCTCATTAGTGAGATATGTGTGACCCCAGGGAAATTCCCCGAGCACAATTCCAATTTGTACCCCATCTGGTATAATGTAGCAACATTATTTAGCCTCTTTGTTGGTAATTACTAGCTACAAAGTCAGAAATCCTGCCCTTTTCTACTATTTATCTTCTTAAAATGTGATTTTAAACCTAACCCTCACCTTAAAGTATTAGCAAAAAGCATTTATTTATTTATTTTTGCTGTGGAATCTGACTTTGTGGCTATAGAAGCTAGTGGAAACTCTCTTTGTTCTACATGTGTAACAAAAATGACTGTCCCCTGAGTTCCGGAGCTCTACATGTGAGTCACAGCCATGCTCAGTAAAACCCATGTTAGATTAGCGTGTCGCCGTCACGTCATTAGTAGACTCATGAATATGTGTGTGAGCAGATTTGTTTACACTAACAGTGTGCGTGCGTGCGTGCGTGTGTGTGTGTGTGTTTATGCATACATACAGTATGTGTCCCACAGGAAGCTGCTGAGGGGGGAACTGCTCATAATAATGGCCGAAATGGAGTGAATGGAATGTCACCAAACCCATGGAAACCATGGAAACCATGTGTTTGATGTTGCTGATACCATTCCACTGATTCCACTCCAGTCATTACCGAGGGCCCGTCTTCCCCAATTAAGGTGTCACCAACCTCCTGTGATGTGTGCATGTGCCACACAGGAGGTTGGTGGCAGCTTAATTAATTGGGGAGGACGAGCTCGCGGAAAAGACTGGAGCGGAATTAGAGGGATGGGAACAAATACACCAAACACATGTTTTCCATGGTTTCCATGGGTTTGGTGACATTCCATTTACTCCATTTCGGCCATTATTATGAACCGTCCTCCCCTCAGCAGCCTCCACTGGTGAGCATGTGTGTGTGTGTGTGTGTGTGTGTGTGTGTGTGTGTGTGTGTGTGTGTGTGTGTGTGTGTGTGTGTGTGTGTGTGTGTGTGTGCGTGTGTGTGTGTGTCAGGACTCCTCTGTAAGTGCAAATGTAAGGCTGATGGAGCTGTATTGTCCATCAAACCTCCTGTGGGGGTTTGGCTGTAATATCGACATGACCTCCTGTAGGGTTTTGGCTGTAATATCGACATCACCTCCTGTGAGGTTTTGGCTGTAATATCGATATAACCTCCTGTAGGGTTTTGGCTGTAATATCGACATCACCTCCTGTGAGGTTTTGGCTGTAATATCGACACCACCTCCTGTAGGGTTTTGGCTGTAATATCGACATCACCTCCTGTAGGGTTTTGGCTGTGATATCGACATCACCTCCTGTAGGGTTTTGGTTGTGATATCGATATAACCTCCTGTAGGGTTTTGGCTGTATTGTCGACTTCACCTCCTGTAGAGTTTTGGTTGTAATATCGACATCTCCTCCTGTAGGGTTTTGGTTGTAATATCGACATCTCCTCCTGTAGGGTTTTGGTTGTAATATCGACAGCTCCTCCTGTAGGGTTTTGGTTGTAATATCGACAGCTCCTCCTGTAGGGTTTTGGTTGTAATATCGACAGCACCTCCTGTAGGGTTTTGGTTGTAATATCGACAGCTCCTCCTGTAGGGTTTTGGCTGTAATATCGACATCACTTTCTGTAGGGTTTTGGCTGTAATATTGACATCACTTCCTGTAGGGTTTTGGCTCTAATATCGACATCACTTCCTGTAGGGTTTTGGCTGTAATATCGACAGCACCTCCTGTAGGGTTTTGGCTGTAATATCGACATCACTTCCTGTAGGGTTTTGGTTTTTACCCCTTTCACTTTTTCCTCTTCTTCCATTCTTCCCCCAAGAACCAGATGACCCCCCCCCCCCCCCCCCCCCCCCTCGGTCTCAGGGTCCTTTAACATTGTCTCTCACCCCACTCTTCCTCCCCTCCCTCCATTTGTCCTCTCATCCCTGCTATGTTAGATGCACTGGTTTTCGTGATTGACTGGCTGTCAGGTCAGATGATGTTGTTGTCAAATGAATACTGGCTATTGAAATGAGAGGATTTTTAGTAAAAGGGATCAAATTAAAGTCGTAAAGCCTGAGTCACCATAATGCAGTTCGTTTTCAAAATGGCAGCTGAAATTAACTAGTGACATGATTTGTTGGTAGAAAAGGGCTGAAAGGACATTTTGTACCTGGACCAGATGCTGGCCGCTTAGAGGTCATAAACCCTAGAGGCATTCACATTGCTAAGTTATACAGGGCATTCTGAAAGAATTCAGACCCATTGACTTTTTCCACATTTTCTTACGTTACACCCTTATTCTGAAATGGATTTCAATAAAACACATACCTCATCACATACCTAGACACAGTACCCCATAATGACAAAGTGAAAACAGTTTTTTTTAGATTTTTTTTGCACATGAATTAAAAATAAAAACAGATAGCTTATTTACAGAAGTATTCAGACCCTTTGCTATTAGACTCGAAATTGAGATCAGGTGCATCCTGTTTCCATTGATCATCCTTGAGATGTTTCTACAACTTGATTGGAGTTCACCTGTGTTAAATTCAATTGATTGGACATGATTTTGAAAGGCACACACCTGTCTATATAAAAGGTCCCACAGTTGACAGTGCATGTCAGAGTAAAAATCAAGCCATGAATTCGAAGGAATTGTGCGTAGCGCTCAGAGACAGGATTGTGTCGAGACCCAGATCTGAGGAAGGATGTAAAGAAATGTCTGCAGCATTGAAGGTCCCCAAGAACACAGTGGCCTCCATCATTCTTAAATGGAAGAAGTTTGGAACATCTAAGACTCTTCCTAGAGCTGGCCGCCCGGCCAAACTGGGCAATCAGGGCCTTGGTCAGGGAGGTGACTAAGAACCCGATGGTCACTCGGACAGAGCTCCAGAGTTCCTCTGTGGAGATGGGAGAAACTTCCAGAAGAACAACCATCTCTGCAGCACTCCACCAGTCAGGCCTATATGGTAGAGTGGCCAGATGGAAGCCACTCCTCTGTAAAGGTATATGACAGACTGCTTGGAGTTTACCAAAAGGCACCTAAAGACTCTGAGACCATGAGAAACAAGATTCTCTGGTCTGATGAAACCAATATTTAACTACTTGTCCTGAATGCCAAGCGTCACGTTTTGAGGAAACATGGCACCATCCCTACGGTGAAGCATGGTGGTGGCAGCATCATGCAGTGGGGATGTTTTTCAGCGGCAGGGACTCGAAGACTAATCAAGATAGAGGTAAAGATGAATGGATTAAAGTACAGAGAGATCCTTGATGAAAACCTGCTCCACAGCACTCAGGACCTCAGACTGGGGCAAAAGTTCACCTTCCAACAGGACAACAACCCTAAGCACACAGCCAAGACAACGCGAGAGTGGCTTAGGGACAAGTCTCTGAATGTCCTTGAGTGGCCTGGACATGAACAGGATCGAACATCTCTGGAGAAACCTCAAAAAAGCTGTGCAGCGACGCTCCCCATCCAACCTGACAGAGCATGAGGAATTTTGAAAAACTGAGTTTAAATGTATTTGACTAAGGTGAAACTTCTGACTTCAACTTTATGTAAATGTAATATTTCTGCTTTTTATTTTAAATAATTTACTAAAAACCAAAGAATGAAAAAGTGTGCAAAGCTGTCATCAAGGCAATGATGGGTGGCTATTTGAAGAATATATTTTGATTTGTTTAACTTTTTTTTTGGTTACTACAGTTGAAGTCGAAAGTTTTACAAACACCTTCAGCCAAATACGTTTAAACTCAGATTTTCACAATTCCTGACGTTTCATCCTAGTACAAATTCCCTGTCTTAGGTCAGTTAGGATCACCACTTTTATTTTAAGAATGTGAAATGTCAGAATAATAGTAGAGAGAATGATTTATTTCAGCTTTTATTTCTTTCATCACATTCCCAGTGGGTCAGACGTTTACATACACTCAATTAGTATTTTGTAGCATTGCCTTTAAATTGTTTCACTTGGGTCAAACGTTTTGGGTAACCTTCCACAATAAGTTGGGTGAATTTTGGCCCATTCCTCCTGACAGAGCTGGTGTAACTGAGTCAGGTTCGTAGCCGTCCTTGCTCGCACACGCTTTTTCAGTTCTGCCCACAAATTTTCTATGGAATTGAGGTCTTGTGATGGCCACTCCAATACCTTGACTTTGTTGTCCTTAAGCCATTTTGCCACAACTTTGGAAGTATGCTTGGGGTCATTGTCCATTTGGAAGACCCATTTGCGACCAAGCTTTAACTTCCTGACTGATGTCTTGAGATGTTGCTTCAATATATCCACATAATGTTCCTCCCTCATGATGCCATCTATTTTGTGAAGTGCACCAGTCCTTCCTGCAGCAAAGCACCCCCACAACATGATTCTGCCACCTCCATGCTTCACGGTTGGGATGGTGTTCTTTGGCTTGCAAGCATCCCCCTTTTTTATCCAAACATAATGATGTTTATTATGGCCATACAGTTCTATATTTGTTTCATCAGACCAGAGGACATTTCTACAAAAAGTATGATCTTTGTCCCCATGTGCAGTTGATAACCATAGTCTGGCTTTTTATGGCGGTTTTAGAGCAGTGGCTTCTTCCTTGCTGCTTCTACCTTGCTGAGTGGCCTTTCCGGTTATGTCAATATAGGACTTGTTTTACTGTGGATATAGATAATTTTGTACCTGTTTCCTCCAGCATCTTCAGAAGGTCCTTTGCTGTTGTTTGTACTATTGTTTGTACAGATGAACGTGGTACCTTCAGGCGTTTGGAAATTGCTCCCAAGGGTGAATCAGACTTGTGAAGGTCTACAATTTTTTTTCTGAGGTCTTGGCTGATTTCTTTTGATTTTCCCATGATGCCAAGCAAAGAGGCACTGAGTTTGAAGGTAGGCCTTGAAATACATCCACATGTACACCTCCAATTGACTCAAATGATGTCAATTAGCCTATCAGAAGCTTCTAAAGCCATTACATCATTTTCTGGAATTTTCCAAGCTGTTTAAAAGCACAGTCAATTTAGTGTATGTGAACTTCTGACCCACTGGAATTATGATACAGTGAATTATAAGTGAAATAATCTGTCTGTTAACAAGTTTTGGAAAAATGACGTGTCATGCACAAAGTAGATTTCCTAACCGACTTGCCAAAGCCATAGTTTGTTAACAAGAAATTTGTGGAGTGGTTGAAAAACGAGTTTTAATGACTCCAACCTAAGTGTATGTAAATGTCCGACTTCAACTGTACATTATTCCATATGTGTTATTTCATAGTGTGTATGTCTTCACTACTATTCTGCAATGTAGAAAATAGTAAGAATAGAGAAAAACCCTTGAATGAATAGGTGTTCTAAAACCTTTGAATGAGGTGTTCTAAAACCCTTGAAGGGTGTTCTAAAACCCTTGAATGAGGTGTTCTAAAACCTTTGAATGAGGTGTTCTAAAACCCTTGAATGAGGTGTTCTAAACCCCTTGAATGAGGTGTTCTAAAACCCTTGAATGAGGTGTTCTAAAACCTTTGAATGAGGTGTTCTAAAACCTTTGAATGAGGTGTTCTAAAACCTTTGAATGAGGTGTTCTAAAACCTTTGAATGAGGTGTTCTAAAACCTTTGAATGAGGTGTTCTAAAACCTTTGAATGAGGTGTTCTAAAACCTTTGAATGAATGGGTGTTCTAAAACCTTTGAATGAATAGGTGTTCTAAAACCTTTGAATGAGGTGTTCTAAAACCTTTGAATGAAGTGTTCTAAAACCCTTGAATGAGGTGTTCTAAAACCTTTGAATGAGGTGTTCTAAAACCTTTGAATGAGGTGTTCTAAAACCTTTGAATGAGGTGTTCTAAAACCTTTGAATGAGGTGTTCTAAAACCCTTGACCGGTAGTGAATGTAAATGTGATCTTTCTGTTTTTTATTTATAAAAACCTGCTTTTACTTTGTCGTCATGGGGGTATTGTGTATTGATTGATGAGGAAAGAAGACAATTTAATCAATTTTAGAGTTAGGCTGTAATGTAACAAAATGTGCAAAAAGTCAAGGGGTCTGAATACTTTCCCAATGCCTTGAATGCATTGGTCTGTTTACATGGGGGAAAAAAATCCACATCCGATCCAATAATTCCATGGAGAAAAGAGAAGGATCGGAGAAGATAGGGAGCGTGAGAAAGAGTGGTGTCAGAGCTGCATCCTACAAAACTTAAGAGACACCGAGGGAGAGTCGGGGGAGGAGGGAGGAGTGGAAATTATGGTGGGCTGGAGAGAGATATAGAGCAATAGAGATAGAGAGAGAGACAGGAAAATAGAGAGAGAGACAGGAAAATAGAGAGAGAGACAGAGAGAGAGAGACAGAGAGAGACAGAGAGAGACAGAGAGAGAGAGAGAGACAGAGAGAGACAGAGAGAGAGAGAGAGAGAGAGAGAGAGAGAGAGAGAGAGAGAGAAAGAAAGAAAGAAAGATAGAGAGCGGAGCAAAAGAGGACAGGAAAAGGATCACAGAGGCTCAGGGCAAAACAAGGCAAACCTCAAACTCTTACATTCCAGATAGTGACAGAGCTTTGTCAGTCACCACCATTCTGACTTTGATTGGTCGCTGTCTCGGAGGCCATGACATCACTCCTAAAGCATGTGGGTCAATGAGGATCATGCACATTCATCATGCTCATTAGTGGCTCTGACTGAGCTTTGTGGCACCATCTCCTTTGTTTTGGACCAATTGTCTATTCCGTGCGAGTGTCTGAGCCCAGCTCAGGGTGTGTGTGTGTGTGTGTGTGTGTGTGTGTGTGTGTGTGTGTGTGTGTGTGTGTGTGTGTGTTCATTTATGTTGCATGCCTTCAATATTTCTTACTGTATGATGTGGCAACTTTACATGGCAGCTCATGGTAACTTTACATGGCAGCTCATGGTAACTTTACATGGCAGCTCATGGTAACTTTACATGGCAACTCATGGTAACTTTACATGGCAACTCATGGTAACTTTACATGGCAGCTCATGGTAACTTTACATGGCAGCTCATGGTAACTTTACATGGCAACTCATGGTAACTTTACATGCCAACTCATGGTAACTCATGGTAGCTCATGGTAACTTTACATGGCAACTCATGGTAACTTTTACATGGCAACTCATGGTAACTTGACATGGCAACTCATGGTAACTTGACATGGCAGCTCATGGTAACTTGACATGCCAGCTCATGTTAACTCATGGTAGCTCATGGTAACTTTACATGGCAACTCATGGTAACTTTACATGGCAGCTCATGGTAACTTTACATGGCAGCTCATGGTAACTTTACATGGTAGCTCATGGTAACTTTACATGGCATCTCATGGTAACTTTGCATGGCAGCTCATAGTAACCTGACATGGCATCTCATGGTAACTTTTACATGGCAACTCATGGTAACTTGACATGGCATCTCATGGTAACTTTACATGGCAACTCATGGTAACTTTACATGGCAACTCATGGTAACTTTACATGGCAGCTCATGGTAACTTTACATGGCAACTCATGGTAACTTTACATGGCAACTCATGGTAACTTTACATGCCAACTCATGGTAACTTTACATGCCAACTCATGGTAACTCATGGTAGCTCATGGTAACTTTACATGGCAACTCATGGTAACTTTTACATGGCAACTCATGGTAACTTGACATGGCAACTCATGGTAACTTGACATGGCAGCTCATGGTAACTTGACATGCCAGCTCATGTTAACTCATGGTAGCTCATGGTAACTTTACATGGCAACTCATGGTAACTTTACATGGCAGCTCATGGTAACTTTACATGGCAGCTCATGGTAACTTTACATGGTAGCTCATGGTAACTTTACATGGCATCTCATGGTAACTTTGCATGGCAGCTCATAGTAACCTGACATGGCATCTCATGGTAACTTTTACATGGCAACTCATGGTAACTTTACATGGCATCTCATGGTAACTTTACATGCTAGCTCATGGTAACTTTACATGGCATCTCATGGTAACTTTACATGGTAACTCATGGTAACTTTACATGGCAGCTCATTGTAACTTTACATGGCAGCTCATGGTAACTTTACATGGTAACTTTACATGACAACTTTACATGGCAACTCATGGTAACTTTACATGGCAACTTTACATGGCAACTCATGGTAACTTGATATGGCAGCTCATGGTAACTTGGCATTGCAACTCATGGTAACTTGACATGGCAACTCATGGTAACTTGACATGGCAACTCATGGTAACTTTACATGGCAACTCACGGTAACTTTACATGGCAACTTTACATGGCAACTCACGGTAACTTGACATGGCAACTTTACATGGCAACTCATGTTAACTTTACATGGCAACTCATGGTAACTTGATATGGCAGCTCATGGTAACTTGACATGGCAACTCATTGTAACTTTACATGCCAACTCATGGTAACTTGACATGGCAACTCATGGTAACTTTACATGGCAACTTTACATGGCAACTCATGGTAACTTTACATGGCATCTCATGGTAACTTTACATGCCAAATTTCACAAGGCCAACAATGAGATGCATTTCAGCCCTCTAAAATTGAGGTGAGGTGGGGGCATGAATGAAGGCCAATGGTCACAGCCTTTAAACATTGGAATGGTAGGAGGAGAAAGAGAGAATAGGTGAATGACATAATTTTTTTTCATCATTTTTTTATTTCACATTTATTTAACTAGGCAAGTCAGTTAATAACAAATGTTTATTTTCTCCCCTAACTGGGCCGATTGTGCGCCGCCCTATGGGAAAGATTAACAGATTAATGGACAGAGAGAGACAGTAAGACATAGAGAGACAGTAAGACAGAGAGAGACAGAAAGACAGAGTGAGACAGTAAGACATAGAGAGACAGTAAGACATAGAGAGACAGTAAGACATAGAGAGACAGTAAGACATAGAGAGACAGTAAGACATAGAGAGACAGAAAGACAGAGACAGTAAGACATAGAGGACAGTAAGACAGAGAGAGACAGCGAGACAGAAAGACAGAGAGAGACAGAAAGACAGAGAGAGACAGTAAGACAGAGAGACAGAAAGACAGAGAGACAGTAAGACAGAGAGAGAGACAGTAAGAGAGGGAGAGAGACAGTAAGAGAGGGAGAGAGACAGTAAGAGAGGGAGAGAGACAGTAAGAGAGGGAGAGACAGTAAGACAAAGAGAGACAGTAAGACAGAGAGAGACAGTAAGACAGAGAGAGAGATAGTAAGAGAGGGAGAGAGACAG